>NW_027463795.1:0-119863 GCF_050947455.1 Rhinoderma darwinii
AGATTGTGTCTTATTCTTGAGATTGTGTCTTATTCTTGAGATTGTGTCTTATTCTTGTTATTGAGTAATATTCGTGAGATTGTGTCTTATTCTTGAGATTTTGTCTTATTCTTGAGATTGTGTCTTATTCTTGAGATTGTGTTTTACTCTTGAGATTGAGTTGTAGTCTTGAGATTGTGTCTTAGTCTTGAGATTGTGTCTTATTCTTGAGATTGTGTCTTATTCTTGAGATTGTGTCTTATTCTTGAGATTGTGTCGTAGTCTTGAGATTGTGTCGTAGTCTTGAGATTGTGTCTTATTCTTGAGATTGTGTCTTATTCTTGAGATTGTGTCTTATTCTTAAGATTGTCTTATTCTTAAGATTGAGTCTTATTCTTGAGATTGTGTCTTATTCTTGAGATTGTGTCGTAGTCTTGAGATTGTGTCGTAGTCTTGAGATTGTGTCTTATTCTTGATATTGAGTCTTATTTTTGAGATTGTGTCTTATTCTTGAGATTGTGTCTTATTCTTGAGATTGTGTCTTATTCTTGTTATTGAGTAATATTCTTGAGATTGTGTCTTATTCTTGAGATTGTGTCTTATTCTTGAGATTGAGTCTTATTCTTGAGATTGTGTCTTATTTTTGAAATTGTGTTTTATTCTTGAGATTCTTTCGTAGTTTTGAGATTGTGTTTTATTCTTGAGATTGTGTCGTAGTCTTGAGATTGTGTCTTAGTCTTAAGATTGTGTCTTATTCTTGAGATTCAGTTTTATTCTTGAGATTGTTTCGTAGTTTTGAGATTGTTTCTTAGTCTTGAGATTGTGTCTTATTCGTGAGATTGTGTCTTATTCTTGAGATTGTGTCTTATTCTTGAGATTGTGTCTTATTCTTGAGATTGTGTTTTACTCTTGAGATTGAGTTGTAGTCTTGAGATTGTGTCTTAGTCTTGAGATTGTGTCTTATTCTTGAGATTGTGTCTTATTCTTGAGATTGTGTCGTAGTCTTGAGATTGTGTCTTATTCTTGAGATTGTGTCTTATACTTAAAATTGTGTCTTATTCTTAAGATTGTGTCTTATTCTTGAGATTGTGTCGTAGTCTTGAGATTGTGTCGTAGTCTTGAGATTGTGTCTTATTCTTGAGATTGTGTCGTAGTCTTGAGATTGTGTCGTAGTCTTGAGATTGTGTCTTATTCTTGATATTGTGTCTTATTCTTGAGATTGTTTCTTATTCTTGAGATTGTGTCGTAGTCTTGAGATTGTGTCGTAGTCTTGAGATTGTGTCTTATTCTTGAGATTGTGTCTTATTCTTGAGATTGTGTCTTATTCTTAAGATTGTCTTATTCTTAAGATTGAGTCTTATTCTTGAGATTGTGTCTTATTCTTGAGATTGTGTCGTAGTCTTGAGATTGTGTCGTAGTCTTGAGATTGTGTCTTATTCTTGATATTGAGTCTTATTTTTGAGATTGTGTCTTATTCTTGAGATTGTGTCTTATTCTTGAGATTGTGTCTTATTCTTGTTATTGAGTAATATTCTTGAGATTGTGTCTTATTCTTAAGATTGTGTCTTATTCTTGAGATTGTGTCGTAGTCTTGAGATTGTGTCGTAGTCTTGAGATTGTGTCTTATTCTTGAGATTGTGTCGTAGTCTTGAGATTGTGTCGTAGTCTTGAGATTGTGTCTTATTCTTGATATTGAGTCTTATTTTTGAGATTGTGTCTTATTCTTGAGATTGTGTCTTATTCTTGTTATTGAGTAATATTCGTGAGATTGTGTCTTATTCTTGAGATTGTGTCTTATTCTTGAGATTGTGTCTTATTCTTGAGATTGTGTCTTATTCTTGAGATTGTGTCTTAGTCTTGAGATTGTGTCTTATTCTTGAGATTGTGTCTTATTCTTGAGATTGTGTCGTAGTCTTGAGATTGTGTCGTAGTCTTGAGATTGTGTCTTATTCTTGAGATTGTGTCTTATTCTTGAGATTGTGTCTAATTCTTGAGATTGAGTCTTATTCTTGAGATTGTGTCTTATTCTTGAAATTGTGTCTTATTCTTCAGATTTGTTTCGTAGTTTTGAGATTGTGTCTTAGTCTTGAGATTGTGTTGTAGTCTTGAGATTGTGTCTTATTCTTGAGATTGTGTCGTAGTCTTGAGATTGTGTCTTATTCTTGAGATTGTGTCGTAGTCTTGAGATTGTGTCTTATTCTTAAGATTGAGTCTTATTCTTGAGATTGTGTTTTATTCTTAAGATTGTGTATTATTCTTGATATTGAGTCCTATTCTTGAGATTGTGTCTTATTCTTCAGATTGTGTCTTATTCTTGAGATTGTGTCTAATTCTTGAGATTGAGTCTTATTCTTGAGATTGTGTCTTATTCTTGAAATTGTGTCTTATTCTTCAGATTTGTTTCGTAGTTTTGAGATTGTGTCTTAGTCTTGAGATTGTGTCGTAGTCTTGAGATTGTGTCTTATTCTTGAGATTGTGTCGTAGTCTTGAGATTGTGTCTTATTCTTGAGATTGTGTCGTAGTCTTGAGATTGTGTCTTATTCTTAAGATTGAGTCTTATTCTTGAGATTGTGTCTTATTCTTGAGATTGTCGTAGTCTTGAGATTGTGTCGTAGTCTTGAGATTGTGTCTTATTCTTGATATTGAGTCTTATTTTTGAGATTGTGTCTTATTCTTGAGATTGTGTCTTATTCTTGAGATTGTGTTTTACTCTTGAGATTGAGTTGTAGTCTTGAGATTTTGTCTTAGTCTTGAGATTGTGTCTTATTCTTGAGATTGTGTCTTATTCTTGAGATTGTGTCGTAGTCTTGAGATTGTGTCGTAGTCTTGAGATTGTGTCTTATTCTTGAGATTGTGTCTTATTCTTGAGATTGTGTCTTATTCTTAAGATTGTCTTATTCTTAAGATTGAGTCTTATTCTTGAGATTGTGTCGTAGTCTTGAGATTGTGTCGTAGTCTTGAGATTGTGTCTTATTCTTGATATTGAGTCTTATTTTTGAGATTGTGTCTTATTCTTGAGATTGTGTCTTATTCTTGTTATTGAGTAATATTCTTGAGATTGTGTCTTATTCTTGAGATTGTGTCTTATTCTTGAGATTGAGTCTTATTCTTGAGATTGTGTCTTATTTTTGAAATTGTGTTTTATTCTTGAGATTCTTTCATAGTTTTGAGATTGTGTCTTATTCTTGAGATTGTGTCGTAGTCTTGAGATTGTGTCTTATTCTTGAGATTGTGTCTTATTCTTGAGATTGTGTCTTATTCTTCAGATTGTGTTTTACTCTTGAGATTGAGTTGTAGTCTTGAGATTGTGTCTTAGTCTTGAGATTGTGTCTTATTCTTGAGATTGTGTCTTATTCTTGAGATTGTGTCGTAGTCTTGAGATTGTGTCGTAGTCTTGAGATTGTGTCTTATTCTTGAGATTGAGTCTTATTCTTGAGATTGTGTCTTATTTTTGAAATTGTGTTTTATTCTTGAGATTCTTTTGTAGTTTTGAGATTGTGTCTTAATCTTGAGATTGTGTCGTAGTCTAGAGATTAAGTCTTAGTCTTGAGATTTTGTCTTATTCTTGAGATTTAATTTTATTCTTGAGATTGTTTCGTAGTTTTGAGATTGTTTCTTAGTCTTGAGATTGTGTCTTATTCGTGAGATTGTGTCTTATTCTTGAGATTGTGTCTTATTCTTGAGATTGTGTCTTATTCTTGAGATTGTGTTTTACTCTTGAGATTGAGTTGTAGTCTTGAGATTGTGTCTTAGTCTTGAGATTGTGTCTTATTCTTGAGATTGTGTCTTATTCTTGAGATTGTGTCGTAGTCTTGAGATTGTGTCGTAGTCTTGAGATTGTGTCTTATTCTTGAGATTGTGTCTTATTCTTGAGATTGTGTCTTATTCTTAAGATTGTGTCTTATTCTTGAGATTGTGTCGTAGTCTTGAGATTGTGTCTTATTCTTGAGATTGTGTCGTAGTCTTGAGATTGTGTCGTAGTCTTGAGATTGTGTCTTATTCTTGATATTGAGTCTTATTTTTGAGATTGTGTCTTATTCTTGAGATTGTGTCTTATTCTTGTTGAGTAATATTCGTGAGATTGTGTCTTATTCTTGAGATTGTGTCTTATTCTTGAGATTGTGTCTTATTCTTGAGATTGTGTTTTACTCTTGAGATTGAGTTGTAGTCTTGAGATTGTGTCTTAGTCTTGAGATTGTGTCTTATTCTTGAGATTGTGTCTTATTCTTGAGATTGTGTCGTAGTCTTGAGATTGTGTCGTAGTCTTGAGATTGTGTCTTATTCTTGAGATTGTGTCTTATTCTTGTTATTGAGTAATATTCTTGAGATTGTGTCTTATTCTTGAGATTGTGTCTTATTCTTGAGATTGTGTCTTATTTTTGAAATTGTGTTTTATTCTTGAGATTCTTTCGTAGTTTTGAGATTGTGTCTTATTCTTGAGATTGTGTCGTAGTCTTGAGATTGTGTCTTAGTCTTGAGATTGTGTCTTATTCTTGAGATTGAGTTTTATTCTTGAGATTGTTTCGTAGTTTTGAGATTGTTTCTTAGTCTTGAGATTGTGTCTTATTCGTGAGATTGTGTCTTATTCTTGAGATTGAGTTGTAGTCTTGAGATTGTGTCTTAGTCTTGAGATTGTGTCTTATTCTTGTGATTGTGTCTTATTCTTGAGATTGTGTCGTAGTCTTGAGATTGTGTCGTAGTCTTGAGATTGTGTCTTATTCTTGAGATTGTGTCTTATTCTTGAGATTGTGTCTTATTCTTAAGATTGTCTTATTCTTAAGATTGAGTCTTATTCTTGAGATTGTGTCGTAGTCTTGAGATTGTGTTGTAGTCTTGAGATTGTGTCTTATTCTTGATATTGAGTCTTATGTTTGAGATTGTGTCTTATTCTTGACATTGTGTCTTATTCTTGACATTGTGTCTTATTCTTGTTATTGAGTAATATTCTTGAGATTGTGTCTTATTCTTGAGATTGTGTCTTATTCTTGAGATTGAGTCTTATTCTTGAGATTGTGTCTTATTTTTGAAATTGTGTTTTATTCTTGAGATTCTTTCGTAGTTTTGAGATTGTGTTTTATTCTTGAGATTGTGTCGTAGTCTTGAGATTGTGTCTTAGTCTTGAGATTGTGTCTTATTCTTGAGATTGAGTTTTATTCTTGAGATTGTTTCGTAGTTTTGAGATTGTTTCTTAGTCTTGAGATTGTGTCTTATTCGTGAGATTGTGTCTTATTCTTGAGATTGTGTCTTATTCTTGAGATTGTGTCTTATTCTTGAGATTGTGTTTTACTCTTGAGATTGAGTTGTAGTCTTGAGATTGTGTCTTAGTCTTGAGATTGTGTCTTATTCTTGAGATTGTGTTTTACTCTTGAGATTGTGTCGTAGTCTTGAAATTGTGTCTTATTCTTGAGATTGTGTCGTAGTCTTGAGATTGTGTCTTATTCTTGAGATTGTGTCGTAGTCTTGAGATTGTGTCTTATTCTTAAGATTGAGTCCTATTCTTGAGATTGTGTCTTATTCTTCAGATTGTGTCTTATTTTTGAGATTGTGTCTTATTCTTGAGACTGTGTTTTATTCTTGAGATTGTTTCGTAGTTTTGAGATTGTGTCTTAGTCTTGAGATTGTGTCTTATTTTTGAGATTGTGTCTTATTCTTGAGATTGTGTCTTATTCTTGAGATTGTCTTATTCTTAAGATTGAGTCTTATTCTTGAGATTGTGTCTTATTCTTGAGATTGTCGTAGTCTTGAGATTGTGTCGTAGTCTTGAGATTGTGTCTTATTCTTGATATTGAGTCTTATTTTTGAGATTGTGTCTTATTCTTGAGATTGTGTCTTATTCTTGAGATTGTGTTTTACTCTTGAGATTGAGTTGTAGTCTTGAGATTGTGTCTTAGTCTTGAGATTGTGTCTTATTCTTGAGATTGTGTCTTATTCTTGAGATTGTGTCGTAGTCTTGAGATTGTGTCGTAGTCTTGAGATTGTGTCTTATTCTTGAGATTGTGTCTTATTCTTGGGATTGTGTCTTATTCTTAAGATTGTCTTATTCTTAAGATTGAGTCTTATTCTTGAGATTGTGTCTTATTCTTGAGATTGTCGTAGTCTTGAGATTGTGTCGTAGTCTTGAGATTGTGTCTTATTCTTGATATTGAGTCTTATTTTTGAGATTGTGTCTTATTCTTGAGATTGTGTCTTATTCTTGAGATTGTGTTTTACTCTTGAGATTGAGTTGTAGTCTTGAGATTGTGTCTTAGTCTTGAGATTGTGTCTTATTCTTGAGATTGTGTCTTATTCTTGAGATTGTGTCGTAGTCTTGAGATTGTGTCGTAGTCTTGAGATTGTGTCTTATTCTTGAGATTGTGTCTTATTCTTGGGATTGTGTCTTATTCTTAAGATTGTCTTATTCTTAAGATTGAGTCTTATTCTTGAGATTGTGTCTTATTCTTGAGATTGTCGTAGTCTTGAGATTGTGTCGTAGTCTTGAGATTGTGTCTTATTCTTGATATTGAGTCTTATTTTTGAGATTGTTTCTTATTCTTGAGATTGTGTCTTATTCTTGAGATTGTGTTTTACTCTTGAGATTGAGTTGTAGTCTTGAGATTTTGTCTTAGTCTTGAGATTGTGTCTTATTCTTGAGATTGTGTCGTAGTCTTGAGATTGTGTCGTAGTCTTGAGATTGTGTCTTATTCTTGAGATTGTGTCTTATTCTTGAGATTGTGTCTTATTCTTAAGATTGTCTTATTCTTAAGATTGAGTCTTATTCTTGAGATTGTGTCGTAGTCTTGATATTGTGTCTTATTCTTGATATTGAGTCTTATTTTTGAGATTGTGTCTTATTCTTGAGATTGTGTCTTATTCTTGTTATTGAGTAATATTCTTGAGATTGTGTCTTATTCTTGAGATTGTGTCTTATTCTTGATATTGAGTCTTATTCTTGAGATTGTGTCTTATTTTTGAAATTGTGTTTTATTCTTGAGATTCTTTCGTAGTTTTGAGATTGTGTCTTATTCTTGAGATTGTGTCGTAGTCTTGAGATTGTGTCTTAGTCTTGAGATTGTGTCTTATTCTTGAGATTGTGTCTTATTCTTGAGATTGTGTCGTAGTCTTGAGATTGTGTCGTAGTCTTGAGATTGTGTCTTATTCTTGAGATTGTGTCTTATTCTTGAGATTGTGTCTTATTCTTAAGATTGTGTCTTATTCTTAAGATTGAGTCTTATTCTTGAGATTGTGTCTTATTCTTGAGATTGTGTCGTAGTCTTGAGATTGTGTCGTAGTCTTGAGATTGTGTCTTATTCTTGATATTGAGTCTTATTTTTGAGATTGTGTCTTATTCTTGAGAGTGTGTCTTATTCTTGAGATTGTGTCTTATTCTTGTTATTGAGTAATATTCGTGAGATTGTGTCTTATTCTTGAGATTGTGTCTTATTCTTGAGATTGTGTCTTATTCTTGAGATTGTGTTTTACTCTTGAGATTGAGTTGTAGTCTTGAGATTGTGTCTTAGTCTTGAGATTGTGTCTTATTCTTGAGATTGTGTCTTATTCTTGAGATTGTGTCGTAGTCTTGAGATTGTGTCTTATTCTTAAGATTGTCTTATTCTTAAGATTGAGTCTTATTCTTGAGATTGTGTCTTATTCTTGAGATTGTGTCGTAGTCTTGAGATTGTGTCGTAGTCTTGAGATTGTGTCTTATTCTTGATATTGAGTCTTATTTTTGAGATTGTGTCTTATTCTTGAGATTGTGTCTTATTCTTGAGATTGTGTCTTATTCTTGTTATTGAGTAATATTCTTGAGATTGTGTCTTATTCTTGAGATTGTGTCTTATTCTTGAGATTGAGTCTTATTCTTGAGATTGTGTTTTATTCTTGAGATTCTTTCGTAGTTTTGAGATTGTGTTTTATTCTTGAGATTGTGTCTTAGTCTTGAGATTGTGTCTTATTCTTGAGATTGAGTTTTATTCTTGAGATTGTTTCGTAGTTTTGAGATTGTTTCTTAGTCTTGAGATTGTGTCTTATTCGTGAGTTTGTGTCTTATTCTTGAGATTGTGTCTTATTCTTGAGATTGTGTCTTATTCTTGAGATTGTGTTTTACTCTTGAGATTGAGTTGTAGTCTTGAGATTGTGTCTTAGTCTTGAGATTGTGTCTTATTCTTGAGATTGTGTTTTACTCTTGAGATTGTGTCGTAGTCTTGAGATTGTGTCTTATTCTTGAGATTGTGTCGTAGTCTTGAGATTGTGTCTTATTCTTGAGATTGTGTCGTAGTCTTGAGATTGTGTCGTAGTCTTGAGATTGTGTCTTATTCTTGAGATTGTGTCGTAGTCTTGAGATTGTGTCGTAGTCTTGAGATTGTGTCTTATTCTTGATATTGAGTCTTATTTTTGAGATTGTGTCTTATTCTTGAGATTGTGTCTTATTCTTGTTGAGTAATATTCGTGAGATTGTGTCTTATTCTTGAGATTGTGTCTTATTCTTGAGATTGTGTTTTACTCTTGAGATTGAGTTGTAGTCTTGAGATTGTGTCTTAGTCTTGAGATTGTGTCTTATTCTTGAGATTGTGTCTTATTCTTGAGATTGTGTCGTAGTCTTTAGATTGTGTCGTAGTCTTGAGATTGTGTCTTATTCTTGAGATTGTGTCTTATTCTTGAGATTGTGTCTTATTCTTAAGATTGTGTCTTATTCTTGAGATTGTGTCGTAGTCTTGAGATTGTGTCGTAGTCTTGAGATTGTGTCTTATTCTTGAGATTGTGTCGTAGTCTTGAGATTGTGTCGTAGTCTTGAGATTGTGTCTTATTCTTGATATTGAGTCTTATTTTTGAGATTGTGTCTTATTCTTGAGATTGTGTCTTATTCTTGTTGAGTAATATTCGTGAGATTGTGTCTTATTCTTGAGATTGTGTCTTATTCTTGAGACTGTGTCTTATTCTTGAGATTGTGTTTTACTCTTGAGATTGAGTTGTAGTCTTGAGATTGTGTCTTAGTCTTGAGATTGTGTCTTATTCTTGAGATTGTGTCTTATTCTTGAGATTGTGTCGTAGTCTTGAGATTGTGTCGTAGTCTTGAGATTGTGTCTTATTCTTGAGATTGTGTCTTATTCTTGTTATTGAGTAATATTCTTGAGATTGTGTCTTATTCTTGAGATTGTGTCTTATTCTTGAGATTGTGTCTTATTTTTGAAATTGTGTTTTATTCTTGAGATTCTTTCGTAGTTTTGAGATTGTGTCTCATTCTTGAGATTGTGTCGTAGTCTTGAGATTGTGTCTTAGTCTTGAGATTGTGTCTTATTCGTGAGATTGTGTCTTATTCTTGAGATTGAGTTGTAGTCTTGAGATTGTGTCTTAGTCTTGAGATTGTGTCTTATTCTTGAGATTGTGTCTTATTCTTGAGATTGTGTCGTAGTCTTGAGATTGTGTCGTAGTCTTGAGATTGTGTCTTATTCTTGAGATTGTGTCTTATTCTTGAGATTGTGTCTTATTCTTAAGATTGTGTCTTATTCTTAAGATTGAGTCTTATTCTTGAGATTGTGTCTTATTCTTGAGATTGTGTCGTAGTCTTGAGATTGTGTCGTAGTCTTGAGATTGTGTCTTATTCTTGATATTGAGTCTTATTTTTGAGATTGTGTCTTATTCTTGAGAGTGTGTCTTATTCTTGAGATTGTGTCTTATTCTTGTTATTGAGTAATATTCGTGAGATTGTGTCTTATTCTTGAGATTGTGTCTTATTCTTGAGATTGTGTTTTACTCTTGAGATTGAGTTGTAGTCTTGAGATTGTGTCTTAGTCTTGAGATTGTGTCTTATTCTTGAGATTGTGTCTTATTCTTGAGATTGTGTCTTATTCTTGAGATTGTGTCGTAGTCTTGAGATTGTGTCGTAGTCTTGAGATTGTGTCTTATTCTTGAGATTGTGTCTTATTCTTGAGATTGTGTCTTATTCTTAAGATTGTCTTATTCTTAAGATTGAGTCTTATTCTTGAGATTGTGTCTTATTCTTGAGATTGTGTCGTAGTCTTGAGATTGTGTCGTAGTCTTGAGATTGTGTCTTATTCTTGATATTGAGTCTTATTTTTGAGATTGTGTCTTATTCTTGAGATTGTGTCTTATTCTTGAGATTGTGTCTTATTCTTGTTATTGAGTAATATTCTTGAGATTGTGTCTTATTCTTGAGATTGTGTCTTATTCTTGAGATTGTGTCTTATTCTTGAGATTGAGTCTTATTCTTGAGATTGTGTCTTATTTTTGAAATTGTGTTTTATTCTTGAGATTCTTTCGTAGTTTTGAGATTGTGTCTTAGTCTTGAGATTGTGTCTTATTCTTGAGATTGAGTTTTATTCTTGAGATTGTTTCGTAGTTTTGAGATTGTTTCTTAGTCTTGAGATTGTGTCTTATTCGTGAGTTTGTGTCTTATTCTTGAGATTGTGTCTTATTCTTGAGATTGTGTCTTATTCTTGAGATTGTGTTTTACTCTTGAGATTGAGTTGTAGTCTTGAGATTGTGTCTTAGTCTTGAGATTGTGTCTTATTCTTGAGATTGTGTTTTACTCTTGAGATTGTGTCGTAGTCTTGAGATTGTGTCTTATTCTTGAGATTGTGTCGTAGTCTTGAGATTGTGTCTTATTCTTGAGATTGTGTCGTAGTCTTGAGATTGTGTCTTATTCTTAAGATTGAGTCTTATTCTTGAGATTGTGTTTTATTCTTAAGATTGTGTCTTATTCTTGATATTGAGTCCTATTCTTGAGATTGTGTCTTATTCTTCAGATTGTGTCTTATTCTTGAGATTGTGTCTTATTCTTGAGACTGTGTTTTATTCTTGAGATTGTTTCGTAGTTTTGAGATTGTGTCTTAGTCTTGAGATTGTGTCTTATTTTTGAGATTGTGTCTTATTCTTGAGATTGTGTCTTATTCTTGAGATTGTCTTATTCTTAAGATTGAGTCTTATTCTTGAGATTGTGTCTTATTCTTGAGATTGTCGTAGTCTTGAGATTGTGTCGTAGTCTTGAGATTGTGTCTTATTCTTGATATTGAGTCTTATTTTTGAGATTGTGTCTTATTCTTGAGATTGTGTCTTATTCTTGAGATTGTATTTTACTCTTGAGATTGAGTTGTAGTCTTGAGATTGTGTCTTAGTCTTGAGATTGTGTCTTATTCTTGAGATTGTGTCTTATTCTTGAGATTGTGTCGTAGTCTTGAGATTGTGTCGTAGTCTTGAGATTGTGTCTTATTCTTGAGATTGTGTCTTATTCTTGGGATTGTGTCTTATTCTTAAGATTGTCTTATTCTTAAGATTGAGTCTTATTCTTGAGATTGTGTCTTATTCTTGAGATTGTCGTAGTCTTGAGATTGTGTCGTAGTCTTGAGATTGTGTCTTATTCTTGATATTGAGTCTTATTTTTGAGATTGTGTCTTATTCTTGAGATTGTGTCTTATTCTTGAGATTGTGTTTTACTCTTGAGATTGAGTTGTAGTCTTGAGATTTTGTCTTAGTCTTGAGATTGTGTCTTATTCTTGAGATTGTGTCTTATTCTTGAGATTGTGTCGTAGTCTTGAGATTGTGTCGTAGTCTTGAGATTGTGTCTTATTCTTGAGATTGTGTCTTATTCTTGAGATTGTGTCTTATTCTTAAGATTGTCTTATTCTTAAGATTGAGTCTTATTCTTGAGATTGTGTCGTAGTCTTGAGATTGTGTCGTAGTCTTGAGATTGTGTCTTATTCTTGATATTGAGTCTTATTTTTGAGATTGTGTCTTATTCTTGAGATTGTGTCTTATTCTTGTTATTGAGTAATATTCTTGAGATTGTGTCTTATTCTTGAGATTGTGTCGTAGTCTTGAGATTGTGTCTTATTCTTGATATTGAGTCTTATTTTTGAGATTGTGTCTTATTCTTGAGATTGTGTCTTATTCTTGTTATTGAGTAATATTCTTGAGATTGTGTCTTATTCTTGAGATTGTGTCTTATTCTTGAGATTGAGTCTTATTCTTGAGATTGTGTCTTATTTTTGAAATTGTGTTTTATTCTTGAGATTCTTTCGTAGTTTTGAGATTGTGTCTTATTCTTGAGATTGTGTCGTAGTCTTGAGATTGTGTCTTAGTCTTGAGATTGTGTCTTATTCTTGAGATTGAGTTTTATTCTTGAGATTGTTTCGTAGTTTTGAGATTGTTTCTTAGTCTTGAAATTGTGTCTTATTCGTGAGATTGTGTCTTATTCTTGAGATTGTGTCCTATTCTTGAGATTGTGTCTTATTCTTGAGATTGTGTTTTACTCTTGAGATTGAGTTGTAGTCTTGAGATTGTGTCTTAGTCTTGAGATTGTGTCTTATTCTTGAGATTGTGTCTTATTCTTGAGATTGTGTCGTAGTCTTGAGATTGTGTCGTAGTCTTGAGATTGTGTCTTATTCTTGAGATTGTGTCTTATTCTTGAGATTGTGTCTTATTCTTAAGATTGTGTCTTATTCTTGAGATTGTGTCGTAGTCTTGAGATTGTGTCGTAGTCTTGAGATTGTGTCTTATTCTTGAGATTGTGTCGTAGTCTTGAGATTGTGTCTTATTCTTGATATTGAGTCTTATTTTTGAGATTGTGTCTTATTCTTGAGATTGTGTCTTATTCTTGTTGAGTAATATTCGTGAGATTGTGTCTTATTCTTGAGATTGTGTCTTATTCTTGAGATTGTGTCTTATTCTTGAGATTGTGTCTTATTTTTGAAATTGTGTTTTATTCTTGAGATTGTTTCGTAGTTTGAGATTGTTTCTTAGTCTTGAGATTGTGTCTTATTCGTGAGATTGTGTCTTATTCTTGAGATTGAGTTGTAGTCTTGAGATTGTGTCTTAGTCTTGAGATTGTGTCTTATTCTTGAGATTGTGTCTTATTCTTGAGATTGTGTCGTAGTCTTGAGATTGTGTCGTAGTCTTGAGATTGTGTCTTATTCTTGAGATTGTGTCTTATTCTTGAGATTGTGTCTTATTCTTAAGATTGTGTCTTATTCTTAAGATTGAGTCTTATTCTTGAGATTGTGTCTTATTCTTGAGATTGTGTCGTAGTCTTGAGATTGTGTCGTAGTCTTGAGATTGTGTCTTATTCTTGATATTGAGTCTTATTTTTGAGATTGTGTCTTATTCTTGAGATTGTGTCTTATTCTTGAGATTGTGTCTTATTCTTGTTATTGAGTAATATTCGTGAGATTGTGTCTTATTCTTGAGATTGTGTCTTATTCTTGAGATTGTGTCTTATTCTTGAGATTGTGTTTTACTCTTGAGATTGAGTTGTAGTCTTGAGATTGTGTCTTAGTCTTGAGATTGTGTCTTATTCTTGAGATTGTGTCTTATTCTTGAGATTGTGTCTTATTCTTGAGATTGTGTCTTATTCTTGAGATTGTGTCGTAGTCTTGAGATTGTGTCGTAGTCTTGAGATTGTGTCTTATTCTTGAGATTGTGTCTTATTCTTGAGATTGTGTCTTATTCTTAAGATTGCCTTATTCTTAAGATTGAGTCTTATTCTTGAGATTGTGTCTTATTCTTGAGATTGTGTCGTAGTCTTGAGATTGTGTCGTAGTCTTGAGATTGTGTCTTATTCTTGATATTGAGTCTTATTTTTGAGATTGTGTCTTATTCTTGAGATTGTGTCTTATTCTTGAGATTGTGTCTTATTCTTGTTATTGAGTAATATTCTTGAGATTGTGTCTTATTCTTGAGATTGTGTCTTATTCTTGAGATTGAGTCTTATTCTTGAGATTGAGTTTTATTCTTGAGATTGTTTCGTAGTTTTGAGATTGTTTCTTAGTCTTGAGATTGTGTCTTATTCGTGAGATTGTGTCTTATTCTTGAGATTGTGTCTTATTCTTGAGATTGTGTCTTATTCTTGAGATTGTGTTTTACTCTTGAGATTGAGTTGTAGTCTTGAGATTGTGTCTTAGTCTTGAGATTGTGTCTTATTCTTGAGATTGTGTTTTACTCTTGAGATTGTGTCGTAGTCTTGAGATTGTGTCTTATTCTTAAGATTGAGTCTTATTCTTGAGATTGTGTTTTATTCTTAAGATTGTGTCTTATTCTTGATATTGAGTCCTATTCTTGAGATTGTGTCTTATTCTTCAGATTGTGTCTTATTCTTGAGATTGTGTCTTATTCTTGAGACTGTGTTTTATTCTTGAGATTGTTTCGTAGTTTTGAGATTGTGTCTTAGTCTTGAGATTGTGTCTTATTTTTGAGATTGTGTCTTATTCTTGAGATTGTGTCTTATTCTTGAGATTGTCTTATTCTTAAGATTGAGTCTTATTCTTGAGATTGTGTCTTATTCTTGAGATTGTCGTAGTCTTGAGATTGTGTCGTAGTCTTGAGATTGTGTCTTATTCTTGATATTGAGTCTTATTTTTGAGATTGTGTCTTATTCTTGAGATTGTGTCTTATTCTTGAGATTGTGTTTTACTCTTGAGATTGAGTTGTAGTCTTGAGATTTTGTCTTAGTCTTCAGATTGTGTCTTATTCTTGAGATTGTGTCTTATTCTTGAGATTGTGTCGTAGTCTTGAGTTGTGTCGTAGTCTTGAGATTGTGTCTTATTCTTGAGATTGTGTCTTATTCTTGAGATTGTGTCTTATTCTTAAGATTGTCTTATTCTTAAGATTGAGTCTTATTCTTGAGATTGTGTCGTAGTCTTGAGATTGTGTCATAGTCTTGAGATTGTGTCGTAGTCTTGAGATTGTGTCTTATTCTTGAGATTGTGTCGTAGTCTTGAGATTGTGTCTTAGTCTTGAGATTGTGTCTTATTCTTGAGATTGTGTCTTATTCTTGAGATTGTGTCTTATTCTTGAGATTGTGTCTTATTCTTGAGATTGTGTCGTAGTCTTGAGATTGTGTCGTAGTCTTGAGATTGTGTCTTATTCTTGAGATTGTGTCTTATTCTTGAGATTGTGTCTTATTCTTAAGATTGCCTTATTCTTAAGATTGAGTCTTATTCTTGAGATTGTGTCTTATTCTTGAGATTGTGTCGTAGTCTTGAGATTGTGTCGTAGTCTTGAGATTGTGTCTTATTCTTGATATTGAGTCTTATTTTTGAGATTGTGTCTTATTCTTGAGATTGTGTCTTATTCTTGAGATTGTGTCTTATTCTTGTTATTGAGTAATATTCTTGAGATTGTGTCTTATTCTTGAGATTGTGTCTTATTCTTGAGATTGAGTCTTATTCTTGAGATTGAGTTTTATTCTTGAGATTGTTTCGTAGTTTTGAGATTGTTTCTTAGTCTTGAGATTGTGTCTTATTCGTGAGATTGTGTCTTATTCTTGAGATTGTGTCTTATTCTTGAGATTGTGTCTTATTCTTGAGATTGTGTTTTACTCTTGAGATTGAGTTGTAGTCTTGAGATTGTGTCTTAGTCTTGAGATTGTGTCTTATTCTTGAGATTGTGTTTTACTCTTGAGATTGTGTCGTAGTCTTGAGATTGTGTCTTATTCTTAAGATTGAGTCTTATTCTTGAGATTGTGTTTTATTCTTAAGATTGTGTCTTATTCTTGATATTGAGTCCTATTCTTGAGATTGTGTCTTATTCTTCAGATTGTGTCTTATTCTTGAGATTGTGTCTTATTCTTGAGACTGTGTTTTATTCTTGAGATTGTTTCGTAGTTTTGAGATTGTGTCTTAGTCTTGAGATTGTGTCTTATTTTTGAGATTGTGTCTTATTCTTGAGATTGTGTCTTATTCTTGAGATTGTCTTATTCTTAAGATTGAGTCTTATTCTTGAGATTGTGTCTTATTCTTGAGATTGTCGTAGTCTTGAGATTGTGTCGTAGTCTTGAGATTGTGTCTTATTCTTGATATTGAGTCTTATTTTTGAGATTGTGTCTTATTCTTGAGATTGTGTCTTATTCTTGAGATTGTGTTTTACTCTTGAGATTGAGTTGTAGTCTTGAGATTTTGTCTTAGTCTTCAGATTGTGTCTTATTCTTGAGATTGTGTCTTATTCTTGAGATTGTGTCGTAGTCTTGAGTTGTGTCGTAGTCTTGAGATTGTGTCTTATTCTTGAGATTGTGTCTTATTCTTGAGATTGTGTCTTATTCTTAAGATTGTCTTATTCTTAAGATTGAGTCTTATTCTTGAGATTGTGTCGTAGTCTTGAGATTGTGTCATAGTCTTGAGATTGTGTCGTAGTCTTGAGATTGTGTCTTATTCTTGAGATTGTGTCGTAGTCTTGAGATTGTGTCTTATTCTTGAGATTGTGTCTTATTCTTAAGATTGTGTCTTATTCTTGAGATTGTGTCGTAGTCTTGAGATTGTGTCGTAGTCTTGAGATTGTGTCTTATTCTTGAGATTGTGTCGTAGTCTTGAGATTGTGTCGTAGTCTTGAGATTGTGTCTTATTCTTGATATTGAGTCTTATTTTTGAGATTGTGTCTTATTCTTGAGATTGTGTCTTATTCTTGTTGAGTAATATTCGTGAGATTGTGTCTTATTCTTGAGATTGTGTCTTATTCTTGAGATTGTGTCTTATTCTTGAGATTGTGTCTTATTTTTGAAATTGTGTTTTATTCTTGAGATTGTTTCGTAGTTTGAGATTGTTTCTTAGTCTTGAGATTGTGTCTTATTCGTGAGATTGTGTCTTATTCTTGAGATTGAGTTGTAGTCTTGAGATTGTGTCTTAGTCTTGAGATTGTGTCTTATTCTTGAGATTGTGTCTTATTCTTGAGATTGTGTCGTAGTCTTGAGATTGTGTCGTAGTCTTGAGATTGTGTCTTATTCTTGAGATTGTGTCTTATTCTTGAGATTGTGTCTTATTCTTAAGATTGTGTCTTATTCTTAAGATTGAGTCTTATTCTTGAGATTGTGTCTTATTCTTGAGATTGTGTCGTAGTCTTGAGATTGTGTCGTAGTCTTGAGATTGTGTCTTATTCTTGATATTGAGTCTTATTTTTGAGATTGTGTCTTATTCTTGAGATTGTGTCTTATTCTTGAGATTGTGTCTTAGTCTTGAGATTGTGTCTTATTCTTGAGATTGTGTCTTATTCTTGAGATTGTGTCTTATTCTTGAGATTGTGTCTTATTCTTGAGATTGTGTTTTACTCTTGAGATTGAGTTGTAGTCTTGAGATTGTGTCTTAGTCTTGAGATTGTGTCTTATTCTTGAGATTGTGTCTTATTCTTGAGATTGTGTCTTATTCTTGAGATTGTGTCTTATTCTTGAGATTGTGTCGTAGTCTTGAGATTGTGTCGTAGTCTTGAGATTGTGTCTTATTCTTGAGATTGTGTCTTATTCTTGAGATTGTGTCTTATTCTTAAGATTGCCTTATTCTTAAGATTGAGTCTTATTCTTGAGATTGTGTCTTATTCTTGAGATTGTGTCGTAGTCTTGAGATTGTGTCGTAGTCTTGAGATTGTGTCTTATTCTTGATATTGAGTCTTATTTTTGAGATTGTGTCTTATTCTTGAGATTGTGTCTTATTCTTGAGATTGTGTCTCATTCTTGTTATTGAGTAATATTCTTGAGATTGTGTCTTATTCTTGAGATTGTGTCTTATTCTTGAGATTGAGTCTTATTCTTGAGATTGTGTCTTATTTTTGAAATTGTGTTTTATTCTTGAGATTCTTTCGTAGTTTTGAGATTGTGTTTTATTCTTGAGATTGTGTCGTAGTCTTGAGATTGTGTCTTAGTCTTGAGATTGTGTCTTATTCTTGAGATTGAGTTTTATTCTTGAGATTGTTTCGTAGTTTTGAGATTGTTTCTTAGTCTTGAGATTGTGTCTTATTCGTGAGATTGTGTCTTATTCTTGAGATTGTGTCTTATTCTTGAGATTGTGTCTTATTCTTGAGATTGTGTTTTACTCTTGAGATTGAGTTGTAGTCTTGAGATTGTGTCTTAGTCTTGAGATTGTGTCTTATTCTTGAGATTGTGTTTTACTCTTGAGATTGTGTCGTAGTCTTGAGATTGTGTCTTATTCTTAAGATTGAGTCTTATTCTTGAGATTGTGTTTTATTCTTAAGATTGTGTCTTATTCTTGATATTGAGTCCTATTCTTGAGATTGTGTCTTATTCTTCAGATTGTGTCTTATTCTTGAGATTGTGTCTTATTCTTGAGACTGTGTTTTATTCTTGAGATTGTTTCGTAGTTTTGAGATTGTGTCTTAGTCTTGAGATTGTGTCTTATTTTTGAGATTGTGTCTTATTCTTGAGATTGTGTCTTATTCTTGAGATTGTCTTATTCTTAAGATTGAGTCTTATTCTTGAGATTGTGTCTTATTCTTGAGATTATCGTAGTCTTGAGATTGTGTCGTAGTCTTGAGATTGTGTCTTATTCTTGATATTGAGTCTTATTTTTGAGATTGTGTCTTATTCTTGAGATTGTGTCTTATTCTTGAGATTGTGTTTTACTCTTGAGATTGAGTTGTAGTCTTGAGATTTTGTCTTAGTCTTGAGATTGTGTCTTATTCTTGAGATTGTGTCTTATTCTTGAGATTGTGTCGTAGTCTTGAGATTGTGTCGTAGTCTTGAGATTGTGTCTTATTCTTGAGATTGTGTCTTATTCTTGAGATTGTGTCTTATTCTTAAGATTGTCTTATTCTTAAGATTGAGTCTTATTCTTGAGATTGTGTCGTAGTCTTGAGATTGTGTCATAGTCTTGAGATTGTGTCGTAGTCTTGAGATTGTGTCTTATTCTTGAGATTGTGTCGTAGTCTTGAGATTGTGTCTTATTCTTGATATTGAGTCTTATTTTTGAGATTGTGTCTTATTCTTGAGATTGTGTCTTATTCTTGTTATTGAGTAATATTCGTGAGATTGTGTCTTATTCTTGAGATTGTGTCTTATTCTTGAGATTGTGTCTTATTCTTGAGATTGTGTTTTACTCTTGAGATTGAGTTGTAGTCTTGAGATTGTGTCTTAGTCTTGAGATTGTGTCTTATTCTTGAAATTGTGTCTTATTCTTGAGATTGTGTCGTAGTCTTGAGATTGTGTCGTAGTCTTGAGATTGTGTCTTATTCTTGAGATTGTGTCTTATTCTTGGGATTGTGTCTTATTCTTAAGATTGTCTTATTCTTAAGATTGAGTCTTATTCTTGAGATTGTGTCTTATTCTTGAGATTGTCGTAGTCTTGAGATTGTGTCGTAGTCTTGAGATTGTGTCTTATTCTTGATATTGAGTCTTATTTTTGAGATTGTGTCTTATTCTTGAGATTGTGTCTTATTCTTCTTATTGAGTAATATTCTTGAGATTGTGTCTTATTCTTGAGATTGTGTCTTATTCTTGAGATTGAGTCTTATTCTTGAGATTGTGTTTTATTTTTGAAATTGTGTTTTATTCTTGAGATTCTTTCGTAGTTTTGAGATTGTGTCTTATTCTTGAGATTGTGTCGTAGTCTTGAGATTGTGTCTTAGTCTTGAGATTGTGTCTTATTCTTGAGATTGAGTTTTATTCTTGAGATTGTTTCGTAGTTTTGAGATTGTTTCTTAGTCTTGAGATTGTGTCTTATTCGTGAGATTGTGTCTTGTTCTTGAGATTGTGTCTTATTCTTGAGATTGTGTCTTATTCTTGAGATTGTGTTTTACTCTTGAGATTGAGTTGTAGTCTTGAGATTGTGTCTTAGTCTTGAGATTGTGGCTTATTCTTGAGATTGTGTCTTATTCTTGAGATTGTGTCGTAGTCTTGAGATTGTGTCGTAGTCTTGAGATTGTGTCTTATTCTTGAGATTGTGTCTTATTCTTGAGATTGTGTCTTATTCTTAAGATTGTGTCTTATTCTTGAGATTGTGTCGTAGTCTTGAGATTGTGTCGTAGTCTTGAGATTGTGTCTTATTCTTGAGATTGTGTCGTAGTCTTGAGATTGTGTCGTAGTCTTGAGATTGTGTCTTATTCTTGATATTGAGTCTTATTTTTGAGATTGTATCTTATTCTTGAGATTGTGTCTTATTCTTGTTGAGTAATATTCGTGAGATTGTGTCTTATTCTTGAGATTGTGTCTTATTCTTGAGATTGTGTCTTATTCTTGAGATTGTGTTTTACTCTTGAGATTGAGTTGTAGTCTTGAGATTGTGTCTTAGTCTTGAGATTGTGTCTTATTCTTGAGATTGTGTCTTATTCTTGAGATTGTGTCGTAGTCTTGAGATTGTGTCGTAGTCTTGAGATTGTGTCTTATTCTTGAGATTGTGTCTTATTCTTGTTATTGAGTAATATTCTTGAGATTGTGTCTTATTCTTGAGATTGTGTCTTATTCTTGAGATTGTGTCTTATTTTTGAAATTGTGTTTTATTCTTGAGATTCTTTCGTAGTTTTGAGATTGTGTCTTATTCTTGAGATTGTGTCGTAGTCTTGAGATTGTGTCTTAGTCTTGAGATTGTGTCTTATTCTTGAGATTGAGTTTTATTCTTGAGATTGTTTCGTAGTTTTGAGATTGTTTCTTAGTCTTGAGATTGTGTCTTATTCGTGAGATTGTGTCTTATTCTTGAGATTGAGTTGTAGTCTTGAGATTGTGTCTTAGTCTTGAGATTGTGTCTTATTCTTGAGATTGTGTCTTATTCTTGAGATTGTGTCGTAGTCTTGAGATTGTGTCGTAGTCTTGAGATTGTGTCTTACTCTTGAGATTGTGTCTTATTCTTGAGATTGTGTCTTATTCTTAAGATTGTGTCTTATTCTTAAGATTGAGTCTTATTCTTGAGATTGTGTCTTATTCTTGAGATTGTGTCGTAGTCTTGAGATTGTGTCGTAGTCTTGAGATTGTGTCTTATTCTTGATATTGAGTCTTATTTTTGAGATTGTGTCTTATTCTTGAGATTGTGTCTTATTCTTGAGATTGTGTCTTATTCTTGAGATTGTGTCTTATTCTTGTTATTGAGTAATATTCTTGAGATTGTGTCTTATTCTTGAGATTGTGTCTTATTCTTGAGATTGTGTCTTATTTTTGAAATTGTGTTTTATTCTTGAGATTCTTTCGTAGTTTTGAGATTGTGTCTTATTCTTGAGATTGTGTCGTAGTCTTGAGATTGTGTCTTAGTCTTGAGATTGTGTCTTATTCTTGAGATTGAGTTTTATTCTTGAGATTGTTTCGTAGTTTTGAGATTGTTTCTTAGTCTTGAGATTGTGTCTTATTCGTGAGATTGTGTCTTATTCTTGAGATTGAGTTGTAGTCTTGAGATTGTGTCTTAGTCTTGAGATTGTGTCTTATTCTTGAGATTGTGTCTTATTCTTGAGATTGTGTCGTAGTCTTGAGATTGTGTCGTAGTCTTGAGATTGTGTCTTATTCTTGAGATTGTGTCTTATTCTTGAGATTGTGTCTTATTCTTAAGATTGTGTCTTATTCTTAAGATTGAGTCTTATTCTTGAGATTGTGTCTTATTCTTGTTATTGAGTAATATTCTTGAGATTGTGTCTTATTCTTGAGATTGTGTCTTATTCTTGAGATTGAGTCTTATTCTTGAGATTGTGTCTTATTTTTGAAATTGTGTTTTATTCTTGAGATTCTTTCGTAGTTTTGAGATTGTGTTTTATTCTTGAGATTGTGTCGTAGTCTTGAGATTGTGTCTTAGTCTTGAGATTGTGTCTTATTCTTGAGATTGAGTTTTATTCTTGAGATTGTTTCATAGTTTTGAGATTGTTTCTTAGTCTTGAGATTGTGTCTTATTCGTGAGATTGTGTCTTATTCTTGAGATTGTGTCTTATTCTTGAGATTGTGTCTTATTCTTGAGATTGTGTTTTACTCTTGAGATTGAGTTGTAGTCTTGAGATTGTGTCTTAGTCTTGAGATTGTGTCTTATTCTTGAGATTGTGTCTTATTCTTGAGATTGTGTCGTAGTCTTGAGATTGTGTCGTAGTCTTGAGATTGTGTCTTATTCTTGAGATTGTGTCTTATTCTTGAGATTGTGTCTTATTCTTAAGATTGTGTCTTATTCTTGAGATTGTGTCGTAGTCTTGAGATTGTGTCGTAGTCTTGAGATTGTGTCTTATTCTTGAGATTGTGTCGTAGTCTTGAGATTGTGTCGTAGTCTTGAGATTGTGTCTTATTCTTGATATTGTGTCTTATTCTTGAGATTGTTTCTTATTCTTGAGATTGTGTCGTAGTCTTGAGATTGTGTCGTAGTCTTGAGATTGTGTCTTATTCTTGAGATTGTGTCTTATTCTTGAGATTGTGTCTTATTCTTAAGATTGTCTTATTCTTAAGATTGAGTCTTATTCTTGAGATTGTGTCTTATTCTTGAGATTGTGTCGTAGTCTTGAGATTGTGTCGTAGTCTTGAGATTGTGTCTTATTCTTGAGATTGTGTCTTATTCTTGAGATTGTGTCTTATTCTTAAGATTGTGTCTTATTCTTGTTATTGAGTAATATTCTTGAGATTGTGTCTTATTCTTGAGATTGTGTCTTATTCTTGAGATTGAGTCTTATTCTTAAGATTGTGTCTTATTTTTGAAATTGTGTTTTATTCTTGAGATTCTTTCGTAGTTTTGAGATTGTGTCTTATTCTTGAGATTGTGTCGTAGTCTTGAGATTGTGTCTTAGACTTGAGATTGTGTCTTATTCTTGAGATTGAGTTTTATTCTTGAGATTGTTTCGTAGTTTTGAGATTGTTTCTTAGTCTTGAGATTGTGTCTTATTCGTGAGATTGTGTCTTATTCTTGAGATTGTGTCTTATTCTTGAGATAGTGTTTTATTCTTGAGATTGTGTTTTACTCTTGAGATTGAGTTGTAGTCTTGAGATTGTGTCTTAGTCTTGAGATTGTGTCTTATTCTTGAGATTGTGTCTTATTCTTGAGATTGAGTCGTAGTCTTGAGATTGTGTCGTAGTCTTGAGATTGTGTCTTATTCTTGAGATTGTGTCTTATTCTTGAGATTGTGTCTTATTCTTAAGATTGTGTCTTATTCTTGAGATTGTGTCGTAGTCTTGAGATTGTGTCGTAGTCTTGAGATTGTGTCTTATTCTTGAGATTGTGTCGTAGTCTTGAGATTGTGTCGTAGTCTTAAGATTGTGACTTATTCTTGATATTGAGTCTTATTTTTGAGATTGTGTCTTATTCTTGAGATTGAGTCTTATTTTTGAGATTGTGTCTTATTCTTGAGATTGTGTCTTATTCTTGTTATTGAGTAATATTCGTGAGATTGTGTCTTATTCTTGAGATTGTGTCTTATTCTTGAGATTGTGTCTTATTCTTGATATTGTGTTTTACTCTTGAGATTGAGTTGTAGTCTTGAGATTGTGTCTTATTCTTGAGATTGTGTTTTATTCTTAAGATTGTGTCTTATTCTTGATATTGAGTCCTATTCTTGAGATTGTGTCTTATTCTTCAGATTGTGTCTTATTCTTGAGATTGTGTCTTATTCTTGAGACTGTGTTTTATTCTTGAGATTGTTTCATAGTTTTGAGATTGTGTCTTAGTCTTGAGATTGTGTCTTATTTTTGAGATTGTGTCTTATTCTTGAGATTGTGTCTTATTCTTGAGATTGTCTTATTCTTAAGATTGAGTCTTATTCTTGAAATTGTGTCTTATTCTTCAGATTGTTTCGTAGTTTTGAGATTGTGTCTTAGTCTTGAGATTGTGTCGTAGTCTTGAGATTGTGTCTTATTCTTGATATTGAGTCTTATTTTTGAGATTGTGTCTTATTCTTGAGATTGAGTCTTATTTTTGAGATTGTGTCTTATTCTTGAGATTGTGTCTTATTCTTGTTATTGAGTAATATTCGTGAGATTGTGTCTTATTCTTGAGATTGTGTCTTATTCTTGAGATTGTGTCTTATTCTTGATATTGTGTTTTACTCTTGAGATTGAGTTGTAGTCTTGAGATTGTGTCTTAGTCTTGAGATTGTGTCTTATTCTTGAGATTGTGTCTTATTCTTGAGATTGTGTCGTAGTCTTGAGATTGTGTCGTAGTCTTGAGATTGTGTCTTATTCTTGAGATTGTGTCTTATTCTTGAGATTGTGTCTAATTCTTGAGATTGAGTCTTATTCTTGAGATTGTGTCTTATTCTTGAAATTGTGTCTTATTCTTCAGATTGTTTCGTAGTTTTGAGATTGTGTCTTAGTCTTGAGATTGTGTCGTAGTCTTGAGATTGTGTCTTATTCTTGAGATTGTGTCGTAGTCTTGAGATTGTGTCTTATTCTTGAGATTGTGTCGTAGTCTTGAGATTGTGTCTTATTCTTAAGATTGAGTCTTATTCTTGAGATTGTGTTTTATTCTTAAGATTGTGTCTTATTCTTGATATTGAGTCCTATTCTTGAGATTGTGTCTTATTCTTCAGATTGTGTCTTATTCTTGAGATTGTGTCTTATTCTTGAGACTGTGTTTTATTCTTGAGATTGTTTCGTAGTTTTGAGATTGTGTCTTAGTCTTGAGATTGTGTCTTATTTTTTAGATTGTGTCTTATTCTTGAGATTGTGTCTTATTCTTGAGATTGTCTTATTCTTAAGATTGAGTCTTATTCTTGAGATTGTGTCTTATTCTTGAGATTGTCGTAGTCTTGAGATTGTGTCGTAGTCTTGAGATTGTGTCTTATTCTTGATATTGAGTCTTATTTTTGAGATTGTGTCTTATTCTTGAGATTGTGTCTTATTCTTGAGATTGTGTCTTATTCTTGAGATTGTGTCTTATTCTTGTTATTGAGTAATATTCTTGAGATTGTGTCTTATTCTTGAGATTGTGTCTTATTCTTGAGATTGTTTCTTATTTTTGAAATTGTGTTTTATTCTTGAGATTCTTTCGTAGTTTTGAGATTGTGTCTTATTCTTGAGATTGTGTCGTAGTCTTGAGATTGTGTCTTAGTCTTGAGATTGTGTCTTATTCTTGAGATTGAGTTTTATTCTTGAGATTGTTTCGTAGTTTTGAGATTGTTTCTTAGTCTTGAGATTGTGTCTTATTCGTGAGATTGTGTCTTATTCTTGAGATTGAGTTGTAGTCTTGAGATTGTGTCTTAGTCTTGAGATTGTGTCTTATTCTTGAGATTGTGTCTTATTCTTGAGATTGTGTCGTAGTCTTGAGATTGTGTCGTAGTCTTGAGATTGTGTCTTATTCTTGAGATTGTGTCTTATTCTTGAGATTGTGTCTTATTCTTAAGATTGTGTCTTATTCTTAAGATTGAGTCTTATTCTTGAGATTGTGTCTTATTCTTGAGATTGTGTCGTAGTCTTGAGATTGTGTCGTAGTCTTGAGATTGTGTCTTATTCTTGATATTGAGTCTTATTTTTGAGATTGTGTCTTATTCTTGAGATTGTGTCTTATTCTTGAGATTGTGTCTTATTCTTGTTATTGAGTAATATTCTTGAGATTGTGTCTTATTCTTGAGATTGTGTCTTATTCTTGAGATTGAGTCTTATTCTTGAGATTGTGTCTTATTTTTGAAATTGTGTTTTATTCTTGAGATTCTTTCGTAGTTTTGAGATTGTGTTTTATTCTTGAGATTGTGTCGTAGTCTTGAGATTGTGTCTTAGTCTTGAGATTGTGTCTTATTCTTGAGATTGAGTTTTATTCTTGAGATTGTTTCATAGTTTTGAGATTGTTTCTTAGTCTTGAGATTGTGTCTTATTCGTGAGATTGTGTCTTATTCTTGAGATTGTGTCTTATTCTTGAGATTGTGTCTTATTCTTGAGATTGTGTTTTACTCTTGAGATTGAGTTGTAGTCTTGAGATTGTGTCTTAGTCTTGAGATTGTGTCTTATTCTTGAGATTGTGTCTTATTCTTGAGATTGTGTCGTAGTCTTGAGATTGTGTCGTAGTCTTGAGATTGTGTCTTATTCTTGAGATTGTGTCTTATTCTTGAGATTGTGTCTTATTCTTAAGATTGTGTCTTATTCTTGAGATTGTGTCGTAGTCTTGAGATTGTGTCGTAGTCTTGAGATTGTGTCTTATTCTTGAGATTGTGTCGTAGTCTTGAGATTGTGTCGTAGTCTTGAGATTGTGTCTTATTCTTGATATTGTGTCTTATTCTTGAGATTGTTTCTTATTCTTGAGATTGTGTCGTAGTCTTGAGATTGTGTCGTAGTCTTGAGATTGTGTCTTATTCTTGAGATTGTGTCTTATTCTTGAGATTGTGTCTTATTCTTAAGATTGTCTTATTCTTAAGATTGAGTCTTATTCTTGAGATTGTGTCTTATTCTTGAGATTGTGTCGTAGTCTTGAGATTGTGTCGTAGTCTTGAGATTGTGTCTTATTCTTGAGATTGTGTCTTATTCTTGAGATTGTGTCTTATTCTTAAGATTGTGTCTTATTCTTGTTATTGAGTAATATTCTTGAGATTCTTTCGTAGTTTTGAGATTGTGTCTTATTCTTGAGATTGTGTCGTAGTCTTGAGATTGTGTCTTAGACTTGAGATTGTGTCTTATTCTTGAGATTGAGTTTTATTCTTGAGATTGTTTCGTAGTTTTGAGATTGTTTCTTAGTCTTGAGATTGTGTCTTATTCGTGAGATTGTGTCTTATTCTTGAGATTGTGTCTTATTCTTGAGATAGTGTTTTATTCTTGAGATTGTGTTTTACTCTTGAGATTGAGTTGTAGTCTTGAGATTGTGTCTTAGTCTTGAGATTGTGTCTTATTCTTGAGATTGTGTCTTATTCTTGAGATTGAGTCGTAGTCTTGAGATTGTGTCGTAGTCTTGAGATTGTGTCTTATTCTTGAGATTGTGTCTTATTCTTGAGATTGTGTCTTATTCTTAAGATTGTGTCTTATTCTTGAGATTGTGTCGTAGTCTTGAGATTGTGTCGTAGTCTTGAGATTGTGTCTTATTCTTGAGATTGTGTCGTAGTCTTGAGATTGTGTCGTAGTCTTAAGATTGTGTCTTATTCTTGATATTGAGTCTTATTTTTGAGATTGTGTCTTATTCTTGAGATTGAGTCTTATTTTTGAGATTGTGTCTTATTCTTGAGATTGTGTCTTATTCTTGTTATTGAGTAATATTCGTGAGATTGTGTCTTATTCTTGAGATTGTGTCTTATTCTTGAGATTGTGTCTTATTCTTGATATTGTGTTTTACTCTTGAAATTGAGTTGTAGTCTTGAGATTGTGTCTTAGTCTTGAGATTGTGTCTTATTCTTGAGATTGTGTCGTAGTCTTGAGATTGTGTCGTAGTCTTGAAATTGTGTCTTATTCTTGAGATTGTGTCTTATTCTTGAGATTGTGTCTAATTCTTGAGATTGAGTCTTATTCTTGAGATTGTGTCTTATTCTTGAAATTGTGTCTTATTCTTCAGATTGTTTCGTAGTTTTGAGATTGTGTCTTAGTCTTGAGATTGTGTCGTAGTCTTGAGATTGTGTCTTATTCTTGAGATTGTGTCGTAGTCTTGAGATTGTGTCTTATTCTTGAGATTGTGTCGTAGTCTTGAGATTGTGTCTTATTCTTAAGATTGAGTCTTATTCTTGAGATTGTGTTTTATTCTTAAGATTGTGTCTTATTCTTGATATTGAGTCCTATTCTTGAGATTGTGTCTTATTCTTCAGATTGTGCCTTATTCTTGAGATTGTGTCTTATTCTTGAGACTGTGTTTTATTCTTGAGATTGTTTCATAGTTTTGAGATTGTGTCTTAGTCTTGAGATTGTGTCTTATTTTTGAGATTGTGTCTTATTCTTGAGATTGTGTCTTATTCTTGAGATTGTCTTATTCTTAAGATTGAGTCTTATTCTTGAAATTGTGTCTTATTCTTCAGATTGTTTCGTAGTTTTGAGATTGTGTCTTAGTCTTGAGATTGTGTCGTAGTCTTGAGATTGTGTCTTATTCTTGATATTGAGTCTTATTTTTGAGATTGTGTCTTATTCTTGAGATTGAGTCTTATTTTTGAGATTGTGTCTTATTCTTGAGATTGTGTCTTATTCTTGTTATTGAGTAATATTCGTGAGATTGTGTCTTATTCTTGAGATTGTGTCTTATTCTTGAGATTGTGTCTTATTCTTGATATTGTGTTTTACTCTTGAGATTGTGTCTTAGTCTTGAGATTGTGTCTTATTCTTGAGATTGTGTCTTATTCTTGAGATTGTGTCGTAGTCTTGAGATTGTGTCGTAGTTTTGAGATTGTGTCTTATTCTTGAGATTGTGTCTTATTCTTGAGATTGTGTCTAATTCTTGAGATTGAGTCTTATTCTTGAGATTGTGTCTTATTCTTGAAATTGTGTCTTATTCTTCAGATTGTTTCGTAGTTTTGAGATTGTGTCTTAGTCTTGAGATTGTGTCGTAGTCTTGAGATTGTGTCTTATTCTTGAGATTGTGTCGTAGTCTTGAGATTGTGTCTTATTCTTGAGATTGTGTCGTAGTCTTGAGATTGTGTCTTATTCTTAAGATTGAGTCTTATTCTTGAGATTGTGTTTTATTCTTAAGATTGTGTCTTATTCTTGATATTGAGTCCTATTCTTGAGATTGTGTCTTATTCTTCAGATTGTGTCTTATTCTTGAGATTGTGTCTTATTCTTGAGACTGTGTTTTATTCTTGAGATTGTTTCGTAGTTTTGAGATTGTGTCTTAGTCTTGAGATTGTGTCTTATTTTTTAGATTGTGTCTTATTCTTGAGATTGTGTCTTATTCTTGAGATTGTCTTATTCTTAAGATTGAGTCTTATTCTTGAGATTGTGTCTTATTCTTGAGATTGTGTCTTATTCTTGATATTGAGTCTTATTTTTGAGATTGTGTCTTATTCTTGAGATTGTGTCTTATTCTTGAGATTGTGTTTTACTCTTGAGATTGAGTTGTAGTCTTGAGATTTTGTCTTAGTCTTGAGATTGTGTCTTATTCTTGAGATTGTGTCTTATTCTTGAGATTGTGTCGTAGTCTTGAGATTGTGTCGTAGTCTTGAGATTGTGTCTTATTCTTGAGATTGTGTCTTATTCTTGAGATTGTGTCTTATTCTTAAGATTGTCTTATTCTTAAGATTGAGTCTTATTCTTGAGATTGTGTCGTAGTCTTGAGATTGTGTCGTAGTCTTAGGATTGTGTCGTAGTCTTGAGATTGTGTCTTATTCTTGAGATTGTGTCGTAGTCTTGAGATTGTGTCGTAGTCTTGAGATTGTGTCTTATTCTTGATATTGAGACTTATTTTTGAGATTGTGTCTTATTCTTGAGATTGTGTCTTATTCTTGAGATTGTGTCTTATTCTTGAGATTGTGTTTTACTCTTGAGATTGAGTTGTAGTCTTGAGATTGTGTCTTAGTCTTGAGATTGTGTCTTATTCTTGAGATTGTGTCTTATTCTTGAGATTGTGTCTTATTCTTGAGATTGTGTTTTACTCTTGAGATTGAGTTGTAGTCTTGAGATTGTGTTTTACTCTTGAGATTGAGTAATATTCGTGAGATTGTGTCTTATTCTTGAGATTGTGTCTTATTCTTGAGATTGTGTCTTATTCTTGAGATTGTGTTTTACTCTTGAGATTGAGTTGTAGTCTTGAGATTGTGTCTTAGTCTTGAGATTGTGTCTTATTCTTGAGATTGTGTCTTATTCTTGAGATTGTGTCGTAGTCTTGAGATTGTGTCGTAGTCTTGACATTGTGTCTTATTCTTGAGATTGTGTCTTATTCTTGGGATTGTGTCTTATTCTTAAGATTGTCTTATTCTTAAGATTGAGTCTTATTCTTGAGATTGTGTCTTATTCTTGAGATTGTCGTAGTCTTGAGATTGTGTCGTAGTCTTGAGATTGCGTCTTATTCTTGATATTGAGTCTTATTTTTGAGATTGTGTCTTATTCTTGAGATTGTGTCTTATTCTTGAGATTGTGTCGTAGTCTTGAGATTGTGTCGTAGTCTTGAGATTGTATCTTATTCTTGAGATTGTGTCTTATTCTTGAGATTGTGTCTTATTCTTAAGATTGAGTCTTATTCTTGAGATTGTGTCGTAGTCTTGAGATTGTGTCGTAGTCTTGAGATTGTGTCTTATTCTTGATATTGAGTCTTATTTTTGAGATTGTGTCTTATTCTTGAGATTGTGTCTTATTCTTGTTATTGAGTAATATTCTTGAGATTGTGTCTTATTCTTGAGATTGTGTCTAATTCTTGAGATTGAGTCTTATTCTTGAGATTGTGTCTTATTCTTGAAATTGTGTCTTATTCTTCAGATTGTTTTGTAGTTTTGAGATTGTGTCTTAGTCTTGAGATTGTGTCGTAGTCTTGAGATTGTGTCTTATTCTTGAGATTGTGTCTTATTCTTGAGATTGAGTTTTATTCTTGAGATTGTGTCGTATTCTTGAGATTGTGTCGTAGTCTTGAGATTTTGTCTTAATCTTAAGATTGTGTCTTATTCTTGATATTGAGTCCTATTCTTGAGATTGTGTCTTATTCTTCAGATTGTGTCTTATTCTTGAGATTGTGTCTTATTCTTGAGACTGTGTCTTATTCTTGAGATTGTGTCTTATTCTTAAGATTGTCTTATTCTTAAGATTGAGTCTTATTCTTGAGATTGTGTCGTAGTCTTGAGATTGTGTCGTAGTCTTAGGATTGTGTCGTAGTCTTGAGATTGTGTCTTATTCTTGAGATTGTGTCGTAGTCTTGAGATTGTGTCGTAGTCTTGAGATTGTGTCTTATTCTTGATATTGAGACTTATTTTTGAGATTGTGTCTTATTCTTGAGATTGTGTCTTATTCTTGAGATTGTGTCTTATTCTTGAGATTGTGTTTTACTCTTGAGATTGAGTTGTAGTCTTGAGATTGTGTCTTAGTCTTGAGATTGTGTCTTATTCTTGAGATTGTGTCTTATTCTTGAGATTGTGTCTTATTCTTGAGATTGTGTTTTACTCTTGAGATTGAGTTGTAGTCTTGAGATTGTGTTTTACTCTTGAGATTGAGTAATATTCGTGAGATTGTGTCTTATTCTTGAGATTGTGTCTTATTCTTGAGATTGTGTCTTATTCTTGAGATTGTGTCTTATTCTTGAGATTGTGTTTTACTCTTGAGATTGAGTTGTAGTCTTGAGATTGTGTCTTAGTCTTGAGATTGTGTCTTATTCTTGAGATTGTGTCTTATTCTTGAGATTGTCGTAGTCTTGAGATTGTGTCGTAGTCTTGAGATTGTGTCTTATTCTTGATATTGAGTCTTATTTTTGAGATTGTGTCTTATTCTTGAGATTGCGTCTTATTCTTGAGATTGTGTTTTACTCTTGAGATTGAGTTGTAGTCTTGAGATTTTGTCTTAGTCTTGAGATTGTTTCTTATTCTTGAGATTGTGTCTTATTCTTGAGATTGTGTCGTAGTCTTGAGATTGTGTCGTAGTCTTGAGATTGTATCTTATTCTTGAGATTGTGTCTTATTCTTGAGATTGTGTCTTATTCTTAAGATTGAGTCTTATTCTTGAGATTGTGTCGTAGTCTTGAGATTGTGTCGTAGTCTTGAGATTGTGTCTTATTCTTGATATTGAGTCTTATTTTTGAGATTGTGTCTTATTCTTGAGATTGTGTCTTATTCTTGTTATTGAGTAATATTCTTGAGATTGTGTCTTATTCTTGAGATTGTGTCTTATTCTTGAGATTGAGTCTTATTCTTGAGATTGTGTCTTATTTTTGAAATTGTGTTTTATTCTTGAGATTCTTTCGTAGTTTTGAGATTGTGTCTTATTCTTGAGATTGTGTCGTAGTCTTGAGATTGTGTCTTAGTCTTGAGATTGTGTCTTATTCTTGAGATTGAGTTTTATTCTTGAGATTGTGTCGTATTCTTGAGATTGTGTCGTAGTCTTGAGATTTTGTCTTAATCTTGAGATTGAGTCTTATTCTTGAGATTGTGTCTTACTCTTGAGATTGTGTCATAGTCTTGAGATTGTGTCTTAGTCTTGATATTGTGTTTTAGTCTTGAGATTGTGTTTTAGTCTTGAGATTGTGTCTTAGTCCTGAGATTGTGTCTTAGTCTTGAGATTGTGTCTTAGTCCTGAGATTGTGTCTTAGTCTTGAGTTAGTCTTAAGATTGTGTCTTAGTCTTGAGATTGTCTTAGTTTTGAGATTTTATTTTAGTCTTGAGATTGTGTCTTATTCTTGAGATTGTGTCTTATTCTTGAGATTGAGTCTTATTCTTGAGATTGTGTCGTAGTCTTGATATTGTGTTGTAGTCTTGAGATTGTGTCTTAGTCTTGAGATTGTGTTTTATTCTTGAGATTGTGTTGTAGTCTTGAGATTGTGTCTTAGTCTTGAGATTGTGTTTTATTCTTGAGATTGTGTCGAAGACTTGAGATTGTGTCTTAGTCTTAAAATTGTGTCTTAAGCTTGAGATTGAGTCTTATTCTTGAGATTGTGTCCTTATTCTTGAGATTGTGTCGTAGTCTTGAGATTGTGTCTTAGTCTTGAGATTGTCTTAGTCTTGAGATTGTGTTTTAGTCTTGAGATTGTGTTTTAGTCTTTAGATTGTGTCTTAGTCTTGAGATTGCGTCTTAATCTTGAGTTTATGTCTTTGTGTCTTTAATCTTTTGATTTGATGAGATTTTCTGTTCTAGAAGAAAAAAAAACACAATTCAGTTTTATGTTCACAACAATCCCCCAGTGTACATATCCCCCAGTATACATATCCCCCAGTACATATATCCCCCAGTATACATATCACCCAGTATACATATCACCCAGTATACATATAAACCAGTATACATATCACCCAGTATACATATCACCCAATATACGTATCATCCAGTATACATATATCGAAGTATACATATCACTCAATTTACATATCATCCAGTATACATATCACCCAGCATAGATATCACCCATTGTACATATCATCCAGTATACATATCACCCAGTATACATATCATCCAGTATACATATCACCCAGTATACATATCATCCAGTGAACATATCCCCCAGTATACATATCCCCCAGTGTACATATAATCCAGCATACATATCACCCAGTATATATATCACCCAGTAAACATATCATCCAGAGAACATATCAACCAGTATATATAGCACCCAGTATACATATCACCCAGTATACATATTACCCAGTATACATATCATCCAGTATACATATCACCCAGTATATATATCACCCAGTATACATATAACCCAGTATACATATCACCCAGTATACATATCACCCAGTATATATATCATCCAGTATACATATCACCCAGTATACATATAACCAGTATACATATCACACAGTATACATATAACCCAGTATACATATAACCCATTATACATATCACCCGGTATACATATCACCCAGTGAACATATCACCCAGTATACATATAACCCAGTATACATATCTCCCAGTATACATATAACCCAGTATACATATAACTCAGTATACATATCACCCAGTATACATATCCCCCAGTATACATATCACCCAGTATACATATCACCCAGTATACATATCACCCAGTATATCACCCAGAATACATATCACCCAGAATAAATATGTAATTACAGATATACACAATAACAGACATGAATAATCCAGTGAGGGAAACGTATCAAATGATCTACGCCACTATTATGCCGTATAAAAAGTCACATTATGGTGCACACCATATTTGCGCCATAGTTGCAGCTTTTCACAGATTCCACCACTTTTATAAGTGACAAGAAAAGTAAGCGGGGTTTCACAGCGAGAGCGGGAGAGCGGGAGCGGGGCCCCTCATGGACCAAAACATTTAGCATCACATGGCAGAAATTGGCACAAAATATGGAGCAAATCTACTCCTGCTCATAGCAGACGTAGATATCAATCAATACTCCGGGACTGGTAGATGAAACACCGGTCATATGGCCATAGAGAAAGTTCAGATCCTGGAATCTGCTCAGCACGGACATATGTCAGCTCATAAATGTTGGGTGTATAACTTCCCTACATACCTGGAGGACTTCTTTTCCTTTCTTGGTGCTGGTCACGTGGAGAGCTCTCCTCAGGTCTTCAGTCTCTTCATGTAAAAATGAGCCGTCCAATAGTCTATGGTCTTCATACACCAAGTACATCATTGTGATGTCATGGAATGTTCAGATGTCATGTGATCTTGTGATGTCATGGAATGTTCAGGTGTCATGTGACCTGGTGATATCATGGAATGTTCAGGTGTCATGTGGTCTTGTAATGTCTTTTGGTGTCAAGGATGCCATTGTTAAATATTAATAAAGTTTCCAATATTTAAACGAAAGTCATCCATTTTTTTGGTGGGATTGTCATTCTATCTTATGTTATGTAAATTCTTAAAGGGTAATAAAAACTTCCGACAAGCTTCTGACGTGTCATAGTGACATTTCAGAAGTTTTGATTGGAGGGGGTCCGAGCACTGAGACCCCCACCAATCGCTAAAACTAAGCGGCAGAAGTGCTCTGCTTTTTCCGGAAATCAGTGTATCTGAGTGCGGACTCAATAGAAAGTTTATGAACCCGTACTCCGATACATCGGCTTTCCGGAAAAAGATGAACAGAAATTAAGCTGCTCAGCGCTCACAGGAGCTCTTCTGCCGCTTCGTTTTAGGATTGGTGGGGGTCTCAGTGCTTGGACCCCCTACAATTAAATCTTCTGACATGTCACTATGACGTGTCAGAAGTTTGTGGAACGTTTAGTTACCCTTTACTGATTTTTATGGGTGCTCGCCCTAATGAGAAACTGTCATGTTTTGTCATTTTTAAACCACATTCCTTGTTCCACATTCCCCCTTGTTCCTGATGTCCTCTTGATTCCAGCGCTGTAATATTTTTTTCTGGCCCTCCCGTTGCCCCGCTACATCCCCAGCTCCGCGCCTATTATGCTAATTTTGAGTAAAGGTACAGAGAGCAGGAGACATTATCTGGCTGGTTCTGGCTTCTGCTGTGCCTGATGTCCACTCGCTCTATTTGGGACTTTTTGTTACCCTCGGGCTGTCTGGTTACCTGTTCAGTTATTGCCTGCACTGCCCCCCTTATCCAACACTGAACTCTGTTAGAACAACCTGGGTTCTCTGCAGCATAAACCATCCCGCCTTACGGTGGGCTCTAGCAAATAACTCGGAGTAGCCTTAGACTCTGTCCATCAGAGTTGTGACGGATTTGGGGTTGCGGTCTTATTTGCACGCTTACTCCCGACAGTCTCCAGCAGCCTTTTGGGAAATGTGCAACCAGTGATTCCATAACAGATAATGCCACAGTGCCCGCAGTAGATAATGCCACACACCCACCCATAGATAATGCCACAGTGCCCGCTGTAGATACTGCCAGACAGCCATCCGTAGATAATGCCACAGTGCCCTCTGTAGATACTGCCAGACACCCACTTATAGATAATGCCACAGTGCCCTCTGCAGATACTGCCACACACCCACCCGTAGATAATGCCACAGTGCCCTCTGTAGATAATGCTACAGACCCACCTGTAGATAATGCCACAGTGCCCTCTGTAGATACTGCCAGACACCCACCCTTAGATAATGCCACAGTGCCCTCTGTAGATACTGCCAGACAGCCACCCATAGATAATGCCACAGTGCCCTCTGTAGATACTGCCAGAGAGCCACTCGTAGATAATGCCACAGTTCCCTCTGTAGATACTGCCACACACCCACTTATAGATAATGCCACAGTGCCCTCTGCAGATACTGCCACACACCCACCCATAGATAATGCCACAGTGCCCTCTGTAGATACTGCCAGACAGCCATCCGTAGATAATGCCACAGTGCCCTCTGTAGATAATGCCAGACAGCCACCCGTAGTTAATGCCACAGTGCCTTCAGTAGAAACTGCCAGACAGCCACCCATAGATAATGCCACAGTGCCCTCCGTAGATATAATGCCGCACCAGGAGATAGCTCTATTGGGGCTCCCTCTAGGAGTGTAATCCCCAGACAGAGTGTTGCCTATGCTTGGTCCGGGGATTCCTATGCTGGAGGAGCCCCTGACGTCACTGTCCGTATATGGACAGTGATGTCAGGGGCTTGCCCAGAGCCTTGAGTCTCGGAGCAGAGCCGCTTCTAGCACTCTGCCTGGGATTCCAGCTCTGCTCCTGACATCACTGTCCATATCTGACGCTAGTATAGGCTATGCTTTGCGACTCCGGGTCTGGGGAGGCCCCTGACATCACTGTCCATACTGTATATAGACGGGGATGTCAGGGGCTTCCCCAGAGCCGGGCTTCCAGAGCAGAGCCACTTCTAGCACCCTGACGCTTATTTTTCAGCCTGCTCTCTCCTCTCCTGAGGGAGCTATGGTGTCCTGCAGGCCGCAGATGACAGCCTAAGAGGCTGTATAGTGTCATGCAGGGGTAACAGACGGCACAACACGACTCCAACACTAGAGATGGCACAGGAACAAATACAGCACAGGAACACTGGGAACATGATACCACTAATATACCATTTGCAAGACTAACATATGTATACAAACAACGCTCAGTCAATAAGTGGAAGGGTAGAACCCGTCTTATAGTCCAGATTGATTAGGGCTAATTAGTAACTTTATTCATGTGCGCGCGCTGGCACTTTAAGGCCGGGTGCGCGTGCGCATGCCAGAAAACGCTGCAGAGCGGCAGTGAGTATGTCACGTAGGGTTTGTGGACCCACTGAGCCGTACCGTCTTGGCGGTAAGGCAGCTGGCCAACAGGGCGCAGGTCAAATAGTTCATAGAGGGTACCTGTGGCAGCTCGGACAGCAGCAAGGCAGGCTTGGCTGGGACTAGGCAGCAGGTAGACGTCAGGCGAGGTGAAGCAGGTCAGGCATGGTATGCAGCATGGCACGACTTTGGCTCACACTAGGAGACAATTGCATAGACATACTAGGGAAATAACAACAAAGCTCATTCATCGAAGCAGGGGGCTGGACCCGTCTTATAGTCCAGGGTACTTACGGCCTGATGCTTCATCAAAGTCCAGTGCGCACGCTGCCCCTTTAAGAGCTAGCACGAACGTGCGCGCGCACCCTACGGGAACCGGCTGAGGTGAGTGGAAGCGAGTGCTGGCCTCTCCTGGGAAGGAAACTGGGGCCAGCGCTCACTGACTTGTGGCTGCAGCTGTCATGGGCAGAGTGACGCTAATGGCCCGCAGCCATGGACATGACGTATCCCCCCTCTTACGCCCCCTCTTCTTGGGACCAGAGCGAGAGAGAAACATTTTCAGAATAGTAGGAGCATTGAGATTCTCCTCTTGCTCCCAGGACCTCTCTTCAGGACCAAACCACCTCCAATCCACCAAATAAAAAGTCTTGCCTTCACTTTTTTGGTGTCCAAGATCTCCTTAACCCCAAATGTGTCTGAAGGACTGCTGGAGGCAACCGCAGGGCTAGGAGTTTTGGTATAGCGGTTCAGAACCACCAGCTTCAGGAGGGAGACATGGAAGGAGTTGGGGATCTTGAGGGAAGGAGGCAGCCGAAGCTTGTAGGCGACAGGGTTGATCTGCTGTAGGATTTCGAAGGGTCCGAGGAACCTGGGAGCAAATTTGCATGACGGCACGCTTAGTCGAATATTCCTAGAAGACAGCCAGACCTTCATGCCAGGGAGAAAATGAGGAGGTTTTCTTCTCCTTGTGTCAGCCTTCCGTTTCATGCGGTCGACTGCCATTAGGATGGAGGATCGAGGCTGCTGCCAGATCTGCAGGAAGTCTCTAAAAGTGGAGTCAGCTGCAGGTACCTCGGAGGTATCAGGCACCGGGAGAGGAATTTGTGGGTGTTGGCCATAGACAATGTGGAACGGTGTATTCCTTGTGGACTCGCTGCTGTGATTATTATATGAGAACTCAGCCCACGGAAGCAGCTGCACCCAGTCATCATGCTGCTTAGAGATGAAGTGACACAGGTAGTTCTCCAAGATCTGATTGATACTCTCGACCTGACCATTGGACTGAAGATGGTAGGCTGAGGAAAAGTCCAACTTCACACAGAGGAGTCCGCAGAGGGCTCTCCAGAACTTGGAGGTGAACTGAACCCCCGATAAGACACAATATGCTGCGGCAAGCCGTGCAGGCGGAACATGTGTTGGATGAACAGCTTGACCAGCTGAGGAGCAGAAGGAAGACCGGTCAGAGGAACGAAAATCGATCCACCACCACTCAGATAGTACTGCATCCGGCAGAGAGAGGCAGGTCCGTATTAACCCCTGCCCGACATTTGCCGTATGGGTACGCCTTGGAAAGCTATGACTTCCCGCAAATTGCCATCATCGCCGGATCTCAGCGGTATCTTACAGCTGACATCCGGCTGTAATTAACCCCTTAAGTGCAGCCCTCAAACACGAGTGCTGCACTTAAGGTGTTTGCAGCTCATCGGAACCCCAACAATGAAATTGCCGGGGTTCCGGTGGCTGCAATGGCAACCGGAGGCCTAATACTGGCCGCCCGGTCTGCCTAGCACGGAAGCCAATCAAGATCCGCCCGGCGGTGGAGCCTGATCGGCTTCCGTAGCCGCCGGCAAGATGGCGCCGGCTCAGGAGCTGATCCGGCGTCATCAGCGGTGGAAGTCAGCAGTATGTTACGGCTAGCTCCGATTCCTGCCATTAACCCCTTCGATGCAGCAATCGAAAGCGATCGCTGCATCTTAGCGGTTACTAGCAGATCGCCAGCCCTGACTGGCAATCAGGACTGGTGACTGCTACTGCTCTGCCATTACGGAAGATGATTAGGCACCGCCGGGAGGCGAAGCCTAATCTGCTTGCTGTCAGTGAATAACTGACAGATCTAATACATTGCACTACGTAGGTAGTGCGATGTATTAGAAAAAAAACATCAGACAGTTGGAACTTCAAGTCCCCTAGTGGGACTTGAAAAAAAGTGTAAAAAAAAAAGTATAAAAAAGTGTAAAAAAAAAGGGAAAAAAATAAAAGTTTGAAAACAATAAAAGTTTCAAGTAATAAAATAAAACACAATCAAATAAAAAAAATAAACCATATGTATTTGGTATTACCGCGACCATAACAACCTGAGGTATCAAAATATTATATTATTTATTGCACGTGGTGAACAGCGTAAAAAAAAAACGGAAAAAACTATACCAGAGCTTCTGTTTTTTTGACACTTTGCCCTACAAATATTGGAATAAAAAGTGATCAAAAAGTCGCACGTATCCAAAAATGGTACCTATAAAAACTATAGCTCTTCCCGCAAAAAACAAGCCCTCATACACCTCCGTCGACCAAAAAATTAAAACGTTATGGTTCTCACAACTTGGCGACAGAAAAAATAGATTATTTTTACAAAAGTAATTTTATTGTGCAAAAAGTTGTAAAACATAAAAAAGTTCTATAAATTAGGTATCGTCGGAACCGTACTGACCCGCAGAATAAAGTTAACATGTAATTTATAACGCATGGTGAACACTGTATAAAAAAAACTAAAAAAGCTGTGCCAGAATTGCGGTTTTTTGTTTACCTGGCATCCCAAAAAATAGGATAAATGGTGATAAAAAAGTCACATGTACCCCAAAATGGTACCAATAATAACTACAGCTCGTCCCGCAAAAAAACAGGCCTCATACCACTACGTCTATGAAAAAATAAAATGAGTTATGGCTCCAATAAGTCAGGAAATAAAAAATATGCAGTTGTGCCGGCCAAAGGGGAACATTTATCAAGGACCTAAAATTAGGGAAACAGGAAGGGGAGGGCCCAAACATATCCGCTGGAAGCTACGGTGCCCGTATTATACCAGGCCAACACTTTCCCAGCAAAATTCCCCAAACTGCAAAGGTGCGGAGTGTGGACCAAAAAAGGGATAAGAAAGGATTGCTTCACAGCGTAACACACATCTAAGTATTATCTTTTTTTTACCCCATTATTATACCACCTGACTATGCCCCTGATGTACTCTGCCCGGCTTACATGTACCCCCACATTATTATACCACCTGACTATGCCCCTGATGTACTCTGCCCAGCTTACATGTGCCCCCACATTATAAATGGAAACACCAGTAATACTCAAACAAATCTACTACCAAGCAAAATCCAAGCTCCAAAAGCCAAATGGCGCTCCCTCCCCTCTGAGCCCTACAGTGTGCCCAAACAGCTGTATACTTCCACATATATGGCATTGTCATACCCGGAAGAACCCTTTTAACAATTTTTGGGGTGTGTGTCTCCAGTGGCATAAGCTGGGCATGACATATTTGCCACTGAAATGGCATATCTAGGGAAAAATATAAAATTTTAATTTGCACCATCCGCAGCGCATTACATAGTTAGTACGGCTGAAAAAAGACACATGTCCATTCATTTATGGAAAAGACCTGTGGGGTGAAAATGATCACTACACCCCTTAATAAATGCCTTGAGGGGTGCAGTTTCCAAATGAGGTCACTTCTCAGGGGTTTCTTTTTATTATTTCACATCTGAACCTCTGCAGTTGTGAAGCAATACTTTGTAAATCGCCAAATTAGGCCTCAATATCGCATGGTACACTTTTTCACTCCTCGAATGTCCAGGTAAAAGATTAGGGCCACATGTAGGGTGTTTCTAAAACGGGAAACAGCGCATAATAAAAGAGAGCTGTCTTGTTATGGTGGCACAAGCCGGGCACCACATATTGACATATCTATTTTAAAAAAACAAAATTTTCACTCTGCAACATCGAGTGCACACTAATTTCTACAAAACACCTGTGGCGTTAACATGCTTACTACACCCCTAGGTGAATGCATTGAGGGGTGTAGTTTCCAAAATGTGGTCACTTCTGGGGGGTTACCACTGTTTTCGCGCCCAGAAACCAATCCAGCAAAATCTGCACTCCAAATGGCGCTCCTTCCCTTCTGAGCCCTGCCGTGTGCCCAAACAGCAGTTTATGACCACATATGGGGTATTGCCGTACTCGGGAGAAATTGCTTTACAAATATTGGGTTCTTTTTATACTTTATTTGTTGAGAAAACAAAAAATTTTGCGCTAAAGCTACATCTTAATGAAGAAAGAGGATTGTTTTTATTTTCACTGCCCAATTCTAATAAATTCTATGAAACACCTGTGGGGTCAAAATGCTCACTACACCCCTCAATGGGTGTAGTTTCCAAAATGGGGTCACTTGTGGGAGGTTTTCACTGTTTTGTCCCCTCAGGGGTTTAGTAAATGTGACATGGCCTCCGCAAACCATTCCTGCTAAATGTGAACTCTAAAAGCCAAGTGGTGCTCCATCCCTTCTAAGCCCTGCCGTGTGTCCAAACAGCGGTTTATTACCACATGTGGGATATTGTTTTACTCGGGAGAAATCGCTTTACAAATTTTGTGGTGCTTTTTCTCCTTTAGTCCTTGTGAAAAAAAATCGCTAAACCTACATTTTCTTTGAAAAAATTTAGATTTTAATTTTCACGGCCTAATTCCAATAATTTCTGTAAAAAACCTGTGCTGTCAAAATGCTCACTATACCCCTAGATAATTTCCTTGAGGTGTGTAGTTTCCCAAATGGGGTCACTTTTGGGGGATTTCCACTGTTTTGGCACTGCAAGAGCCCTTCAAACCTGACATGGTGCCTAAAATATATTGTAATAAAAATAAGGCCCCAAAATCCACTAGGTGCTCCTTTGCTTATCAGGCCGGCGCTTCAGTCCAATAGCGCTCTAGGGCCACATGTGGGATATTTCCTAAAACTGCAGAACCTGGGCAATAAATATTGAGTTGCGTTTCTCTGGTAAAACATTCTGTGTTATAAAGAAAATTGGATTAAAAATTAATTTCTGCAAAAAAACATGAAATTTGTAAAATATGAAATTTGTAAATTTCACCTCTACTTTGCTTTAATTCCTGTGAAAAGTTTAAAGGGTTGACATTTTCTAAATGCTGTTTTAAATACTTTGTGGGTGAAGTTTTTAAAATGGGGTGACTTTTTGGGGGTTTCTAATATATAAGGCCCTCAAAGCCACTTCACAACTGAACTGGCCCCTGTAAAAATAGCCTTTTGAATTTTTCTTGAAAATGTGAGAAATTGCTGCTAAAGTTCAAAGCCTTGTAACGTCCTAGAAAAATAAAAGGATGTTCAAAAACGATGCCAATCTAAAGTAGACATATGGGGGATGTTAGTTAGCAACAATTTTGTGTGGTATAACTGCCTGTCTTACAAGCAGATACATTTAAGTTGAGAAAAATGCTAATGCCAATTTTTCGCTAAATTTTGGTGTTTTTCACAATAAATACTGAACATATCGAGCAAATTTTGCCAGTAACATAAAGTCCAATGTGTCACGAGAAAACCGTCTCAGAATCGCTTGGATAGGTAAAAGCATTACGACGTTATTACCACATAAAGTGAAACATGTCAGATTTGAAAAATGAGGCTCTGTCAGGAAGGTCAAAAGTGGCCAAAGCGGGAAGGGGTTAAAGACCATAGCTATATGCTGCCAGGGGGCATTGGGCGCAGGCAATGGCTGGAGTGAGTGACCTAGTTGGCTGCACATACTGAACAGGAAGAAACAAAGTCCATAATGTCCTTGGGCAGTGTGGGCAACCAGAAATGACGAGCAATCAGATGCCGAGTCTTACGAACCCCCCCCCCCACCCGTGGCCCGCAAGTCTAGAGGAGTGTCCCCAGTGGAGGATTCTTCCACGATCAGCCAGGCGCACAAAATTCCTCAATGGAGAAATGTCCCCAACTTGCAGGGGATTGACAGAGACAATGCAAGACGGATCAACAATGTTCTGTGGAATCTCCATGGTGTCTTCCGTCTCAAAAGACCCCAATCGAGTAGTTGAGTTCTGCGGAAGAGAAAAGCTTAGAGAAATATCCACATACCATTGACTTACCCTTGGGACCTCTCTGGAACAGGAGTGCACCAGCACCAACAGAGAATGGGTCCACCTCCAACGAGAACTGCAGAGAGACATCCGGATGATGGAGGATAGAGGCTGACATGAAGGCTATTGAATGCGGACACTTGAGGGTGTGGCCATTCCAGGACAGACTTTACCTTCTCATGATCCATCTCGAGACCTCGATTCGAGACGATGTAGCCCAGGAAGGGTAGATCATCTCTGTCAAACAGGCACTTCTCTAACTTGGCTTACAGACGATTCTCCCTTAACCGTAGCAGAACCTGACGGACATGTCTCTGATACATCACCGGATCTGGGGAGAAAATCACAATATCATCAAGGTAGACTACAACACAAACATAGAGGAGGTCACAGAAAATGTCATTAACAAACTCCTGGAAGTCTGCGGAAGCATTACACAGGCCGAAGGGCATTACTAGATACTTATAGTGTCCATCACGGGTGTTAAATGGAGTCTTCCATTCGTCACCCTGGCTAATCCGGATTAGGTTGTAAGCCCCACGCAGGTCTAGTTTAGAAAAAATCTTGGCACCACGTATACGATCAAACAGTTCAGAGATCAGTGGCAATGGATATTTATTCTACACCGTGATCTGGTTGAGACCACGGTAGTCAATACAAGGATGCAGGGAGCCATCCTTTTTTTTGACAAAGAAGAACCCGGCTCTTTCCGGGGAGGAAGATTTTCGTATGACGCCCCTCTCCATTTTCTCTTTTACATAGGCGGACATGGACAGAGTCTCTGGCAAGAAGAGAGGAAATACCCTACCACGGGGAAGGGATGCATCAGGAGTCAGCTCGACAGGGCAGTCATATGCCTGATATGGAGACAAAGTCTCCGCCTCCCTCTTGCTGAAGACGTCCAAAAATACAGCATAATGTCCCGGCAATCCTGCCAATGTCCGAGGCAGAGAAGGCTGAACCGAACTAATCCGCACCAGGCAACGGCTTTATCACTCAGGGCCCCACTAAAGAACCTCTCCAGAATTCAAGTCCAGGACTGGGGCATGCAGTCGGAGCCAAGGCAGGCCCAGCAACACAGGTTTAACAGCTTTGTATATGACATAGAACGGCAGAAGTTCGGAGTGAAGGGCTCCCACTTGGAGGCTCAGCTGCTTGGTCTCAGCTATAACTGGGTCTGGCAGGGGTAGTCCATTTACTGAAGCAACTGTCAACGGGCTCTCCAGAGGGGTGGTGGGTAATTGAAAAAGGTCCACCAGGTCTCTATGGATGAAATTAGCAGCGGATCCAGAGTCCAAAAACGCAGAGACCTGATGCGTTCTCTCGCCGGACACTATGGTCACAGGTATGGACAATCTAGACGGAAGTCCTTTCTTACCCAAAGTTGTCACTCCTAGCAACTCTAGGCTTTGGGATCTTTGGAGACACTGGTGGACAAGATGGCCAATGCGGCCGCAATTAAGACAGAGTCCAGACGTGCGTCTGCGTTGTCTCTCCTGGGTAGATAGCTTACACTGGTCCATTATCACAGACTCCTTAGGAGGATCGACATCCGAGGACAGCAGGGGTTGCTGCAAAGAAGGAGCCAGGCTGGGAAGGACTCCCTCCCGTCAAACCTCTTGCAGGCGTTCTCGGAACCGTATATTAATCCAGGCGGACAGAAGGATGAGGTCATCAAGGGTAGGTGGCAGATCTCGAGTGGCAAGTTCGTCCTTAATTTTAGGAGCAAGTCCATGCCAGAATGCAGCCACCAGGGCCTCATTGTTCCATTACAGCTCTGAGGATCAACACTGCTAAGAGGTGTAGTCTGAGGATCAACACTGCCAGGAGGTGTAGTAGGAGGAACGGCAGCTTGTGCCTCCTGCCGACGTGCAAGAATGAACAACGCCTGGAGGAGTTGGTCCTGTCGAGACTGGAGGTCTAGCATATCCGCCCGCATCTCTTGAGACGTCGTCATGGTCTTGAATCGACCAGCGGGGTCCACGGCCTGAGTGTACTGTCACGTAGGGTTTGTGGACCCACTGGGCCGTACCGCCTTGACGTTATGGCAGCTGGCCAACAGGGCGCAGGTCAATGTCTATAGTTCGTATAGGGTACTTATGGTAGCTCGGACAGTAGCAAGGAAGGCTCGGCTGGGACTAGGCAGCAGGTAGAAGTCAGGCGAGGTGAAGCAGGTGAGGCGTGGTATACGGCCTGGCACGACTTTGGCTCAACACAGTACTCGACCAGGATAGTACGGAATGCAGGGGGCCGGACCCCTCTTATAGTCCAGTGTACTCACGGCCTAATGCTTCATCAAGTCCGGTGTGCACACTGCTCCTTTAAGAGTGGGCACGAGCGTGCTCGCACACCCTATGGGATCCGGCTGAGGTGAGTGGAAGCGATTGCTGGCGTCTCCTGGGAAGGAGACTGGGTCCAGCCCTCGCTGATTGGTGGCTGCGGCTGTCATGGGGAGAGTGGCGCTGATGGCCCGCAGCCACGGACATGACAGAGTACTGGGATCTCCTAGGAAGGAGATGTCGCTCAGCACTAGGTAGTCTGCGGTCGCGGCCGTTGGGGGGGGGGGGGGGGGGGTAAGTAGGAACGATGAGCGCAAGCCGGGGATGTTGAAGATATTAGAAGTTTTTTGCTGAAAATTTTTTTGCTCAAACTTGGCACCTGTGGCTCTTTTTTGGGCTCCCGCCTTCCAATCAAACTCTGTGTTAAGCCACCCCTGAAAACCACCGCCCGTATTTACCCTGGTCGGTATTTTATGGTAAAAAGGTGGCAATCCTTGGCTGAATATTGTAAACTGCAGGACGTGGTGGATGATGGAGTGAGGTCTGGCCGGGTTCTGCTCCAGTTGTTCCTATAATATGTGGGTTACCAATGATCCTGGGGGAAATTATCAGTGGAATGACGTCCGCTTTCTGGTGTAGAGATGACGCAATGTTGGTGCACGCCCTATTTGTGATAAAATCTGCAGCTTTTCTAGTCTCTCACTACTTTTGAACATTAGACGGGGTTAATTGTAAAGGGCCAGTGCCGCCATAGGTCTGACAGATTTACTAATTCGTACCCCAGAAAATGCTGCAGATTGTAGAGTAAATCTTCGCTTTCTTTCCTGACACTAAGGCCTGGTTTACACGAGGCACATAACAGCTCCGTGTGTCATCAGCGTATGACGCGCGGCTGCGAGATAATCATAATTATGACACTCCATTTGGATGTTTGTAAACAGAAAAGCACGTGGTTACATTCAGAGTTTGACAGCTGTTGCGCAAATCACGCAGTTCGCATAGGACATGTCGTGAGATTTTCTCAACGGACTCACTCTGAGTAAAACTCACGGACTGTCTGCATGGCCCCATAGACTTACATAGGTCCGTACGACACGCGTGAAAAGCATGCAAATCACATATCACGCTCGTGTAAACGAGGCCTAAGACAGACCAAAATGCGCCAAATTTATTCCAAGACATGGACCTTCTAGAAATGTGGCCGCGCTTTACTCCGAGACACTTTGGTTTTAGACTGGTCTATGGCACGCTGGTCTACATAAATCTGCCCCCTCCTCTATTAAATTACACCCGAGTTATGGAAGAATTCCGCAGAATAACGACACGAGAAACTATGGTTTTTAGCAATAAGCAGAAGTGTCATAAAAATAATGACTTTCTCTGTTTTATTAAGTGATGAGAGTTGTGGCTCTTAATTCAGGACCTGGGAGTGTAAACTCCGGGTGACAGTCAATCTGACCGTCCAGCGATTGTCACAAAGGACAATTCTCATTGTAAGGTCCTGAGGTAAGAGCCACAACCCAGTGATCCAGAGGAAGGCGAAGAAAACCCCCGGAGATCTGTCTCTAAGGGGAAAAATAATTCCTTCCTGACCCCATATGTGGCGATCGGAGATCACCCTGGATCAGATCGATCGTCTGCCTACTGCATCTGGACATAAAGCAGAGTCTGGTTATAACATCCAATACAATGTGAAACGTCTACATTACAATGTAACGAAAGGAATCCTCTCCGACACTTCACAATCAATTATTACCAGGACGCCTAACGCTAAAGAGAGGATCCCGCCATTTCCTAAGGGTTCCACCAAATCTTAAGCCCTGCTCCTAGGAGCTTACAATCTAAAAGAATGAACCCTCCAAATCTAAAAGGTGTTTTCCCACAAACAAAATTGTGTGATGTCTGATGGCTGGAGGTGCGACCTCTAGGACCCCAGCGTTTACAGGAACGCAGGTCCCCGAGTCCCCTGTGTGAATGGAGCGATAGTTCACAGGAGTGACCACTGCTCCATTCACTGCCCAGAAAATGGACGAAGCTAAAACTGTATCCCAAGTCCAGTACGGACATTCCAAATGGAGACATAGCCCTGCTCCCTGTCCTCTCACTGCAGAGTACGCCTTCCCGGCTATACTAAGGTTAGGACAGACAATGGAGCAACTCGGAGGTCTCCGTCCGGTAGACAGTGAGTGGGGGCGGTGGTCACGCATGTGCACGGACACTCCATGTACACAGGGGAAACATAGACCTACGTTCTAGTGATCACTGGGGTCCCAGTGCTCGCACTTCCAGCCATCAGAAATCTATCAGCCGTCCTGTAGGATAAGGGATGAATGTTGTTTATGGGAAACCACCTTTATTCTAACCTGATCTCTGTCTAGTGATGACGTCTTAATCTTCCCATGAGTTCTTGACTGTGTCTTATTGAGATTGTGTCGTAGTCTTAAGATTGTGTCGTAGTCTTGAGATTGTGTCGTAGTCTTGAGATTGAGTCTTATTCTTGAGATTGTGTCTTATTCTTGAGATTGTGTCGTAGTCTTGAGATTGTGTCGTAGTCTTGAGATTGTGTCTTATTCTTGAGATTGAGTCTTATTCTTGAGATTGTGTCTTATTCTTGAGATTGTGTCTTATTCTTGAGATTGTGTCTTATTCTAGAGATTGTGTCTTATTCTTGAGATTGTGTCGTAGTCTTGAGATTGTGTCTTAGTCTTGAAATTGTGTCTTATTCTTGAGATTGAGTCTTATTCTTGAGATTGTGTTTTATTCTTGAGATTGTGTCGTAGTCTTGAGATTGTGTCTTAGTCTTGAGATTGTGTCTTATTCTTGAGATTGTGTCATATTCTTGAGATTGTGTCGTAGTCTTGAGATTGTGTCTTAGTCTTGAGATTGTGTCTTATTCTTGAGATTGAGTCTTATTCTTGAGATTGTGTCATATTCTTGAGATTGTGTCTTAATCTTGAGATTGAGTCTTATTCTTGAGATTGTGTCTTATTCTTGAGATTGAATCTTATTCTTGAGATTGTGTTTTATTCTTGAGATTGTGTTTTAGTCTTGAGATTGTGTTTTATTCTTGAGATTGAGTCTTAATCTTGAGATTGAGTCTTATTCTTGAGATTGGGTCTTATTCTTGAGATTGTTTTGTAGCCTTGAGGTTGTGTCTTAGTCTTGAGATTGTGTTTTATTCTTGAGATTGTGTTTTATTCTTGAGATTGTGTCGTAGTCTTGAGATTGTGTCTTAGTCTTGAGATTGTGTCTTATTCTTGAGATTGAGTCTTATTCTTGAGATTGTGTCATATTCTTGAGATTGTGTCGTAGTCTTGAGATTGTGTCTTAGTCTTGAGATTGTGTCTTAATCTTGAGATTGAGTCTTATTCTTGAGATTGTGTCTTATTCTTGAGATTGAGTCTTATTCTTGAGATTGTGTTTTATTCTTGAGATTGTGTCTTAGTCTTGAGATTGTGTTTTATTCTTGAGATTGAGTCTTAATCTTGAGATTGAGTCTTATTCTTGAGATTGGGTCTTATTCTTGAGATTGTTTTGTAGCCTTGAGGTTGTGTCTTAGTCTTGAGATTGTGTCTTATTCTTGAGATTGAGTCTTATTCTTGAAATTGTGTTTTATTCTTGAGATTGTGTCGTAGTCTTGAGATTGTGTCGTAGTCTTGAGATTGTGTCGTAGTCTTGAGATTGTGTCTTATTCTTGAGATTGAGTCTTTTTCTTGAGATTGTGTCTTATTCTTGAGATTGTGTCTTATTCTTGAGATTGTGTCATATTCCTTAGATTGTGTCGTAGTCTTCAGATTGTGTCTTAGTCTTGAGATTGTTTCTTAATCTTGAGATTGAGTCTTATTCTTGAGATTGAGTCTCATTCTTGAGATTGTGTCTTATTCTTGAGATTGTGTCGTAATCTTGATATTGTGTCTTAGTCTTGAGATTGTGTCTTATTCTTGAGATTGAGTCTTATTCTTGAGATTGTGTTTTATTCTTGAGATTGTTTCGTAGTCTTGAGATTGTGTCTTACTCTTGAGATTGTGTCTTATTCTTGAGATTGAGTCTTATTCTTGAGATTGAGTCATATTCTTGAGATTGTGTCGTAGTCTTGAGATTGTGTCTTAGTCTTGAGATTGTGTCTTAATCTTGAAATTGATTCTTATTCTTGAGATTGTGTCTTATTCTTGAGATTGTGTCTTATTCTTAAGATTGAGTCTTATTCTTGAGATTGTGTTTTATTCTTGAGATTGTGTCTTAGTCTTGAGATTGTGTCTTATTCTTGAGATTGTGTCTTATTCTTGAGATTGTTTCGTAGTCTTGAGATTGTGTCTTATTCTTGAGATTGTGTCTTATTCTTGAGATTGTGTCTTATTCTTGAGATTGTGTCGTAATCTTGATATTGTGTCTTAGTCTTGAGATTGTGTCTTATTCTTGAGATTGAGTCTTATTCTTGAGATTGTGTTTTATTCTTGAGATTGTTTCGTAGTCTTGAGATTGTGTCTTACTCTTGAGATTGTGTCTTATTCTTGAGATTGAGTCTTATTCTTGAGATTGAGTCATATTCTTGAGATTGTGTCGTAGTCTTGAGATTGTGTCTTAGTCTTGAGATTGTGTCTTAATCTTGAAATTGATTCTTATTCTTGAGATTGTGTCTTATTCTTGAGATTGTGTCTTATTCTTAAGATTGAGTCTTATTCTTGAGATTGTGTTTTATTCTTGAGATTGTGTCTTAGTCTTGAGATTGTGTCTTATTCTTGAGATTGAGTCTTATTCTTGAAATTGTGTCGAAGTCTTGAGATTGTGTCTTAGTCTTGAGATTGTGTCTTATTGTTGAGATTGAGTCTTGTTCTTGAGATTGTGTCATATTCTTGAGATTGTGTCGTAGTCTTGAGATTGGGTCTTAATCTTGAGATTGTGTCTTATTCTTGAGATTGTGTCTTATTCTTGAGATTGTGTCTTAATCTTGAGATTGAGTCTTATTCTTGAGATTGTGTCTTATTTTTGAGATTGTGTCGTAGTCTTGAGATTGTGTCTTAGTCTTGAGATTGTGTTTTAGTCTTGAGATTGTTTTAGTGTTGAGATTGTGTCTTATTCTTGAGATTGTGTCTTAATCTTGAGGTGATGTCTTTGTGTCTTTAATCTTTTGATTTGATGAGATTTTCTGTTCTAGAAGAAAAAAAATGCAGTTTTATGTTCACTACAATCCCCCAGTGTACATATCACCCAGTATACATATCACCCAGTATACATATCACCCAGTATACATATAAACTGGTATACAGATCACCAAGTATATATATCACCCAGTATACATATAACCCAGTATACATATCACCCAGTATACATATAAACCGGTATACATATCACCCAGTATATATATATATCACCCAGTATACATATCCCCCAGTATACATATCAATCAGTATATATATATATCACCCAGTATACATATCACCCAGTATACATATCACTCTGTATACATATCCCCCAGTATACATATCAATCAGTATATATATATATATATATATATATATATATATCACCCAGTATACATATCATCCAGTGTACATATCACCCAGTGTACATATCATCCAGTAACATATCACCCAGTATAAATATCAACCAGTATACATATCACCCAGTATACATATCCCGCAGTATACATATCCCCCAGAATATATATCACTCAGAATACATATCACCCAGAATAAATATGTAATTACAGATATACACAATAATAGACATGAATAATCCAGTGAGGGAAACGTATCAAATGTTCTACGCCACTATTATGCTGTATAAAAAGTCACATTATGTTGCACGCCATATTTGCGCCATTGTTGCAGCTTTTCACACATTTCAGCACTTTTATAAGTGACAATAATAGTTAGCAGGGTTTCACAGCGAGAGCGGGAGAGCGGGAGCGGGAGAGCGGGAGCGGGGCCCCTCATGGACCAAAATATTTAGCATCACTTATGGCAGAAATTGGCACAAAATATGGAGCAAATCTCCTCCTGCTCATAGCAGACGTAAGATATCAACCAATACTCCGGGACCGGAAGATGAAATGCCGGTCATATGGCCATAGAGAAAGTTCAGATCCTGGAATCTCCTCAGAACGGACATATGTCAGCTCATAAATGTTGGGTGTATAACTTCCCTACATACCTGGAGGACTTCTCTTCCTTTATTGGTGCTGGTCACGTGGAGAGCTCTCCTCAGGTCTTCAGTCTCTTCATGTAAAAATGAGCCGTCCAATAGTCTATGGTCTTCATATACCAAGTACATCATTGTGATGTCATGGAATGTTCAGGGGTCATGTGATCTCGTGATGTCATGGAATGTTCAGGTGTCATGTGGTCTCATGATGTCATGGAATGTTCATTTGTCATGTGATCTGGTGATGTCATGGAATGTTCAGGTGTCATGTGACCTGGTGATGTCATGGAATGTTCAGGTGTCATGTGGTCTTGTAATGTCTTTTGGTGTCAAGGATGCCATTGTTAAATATTTATAAAGTTTCCAATGTTTAAACGAATGTCATCCATTTTGTTGGTGGGATTTTCATTATTTCTTATGTTATGTAAATTCTTAAAGGGTAACTAAATTTCCGACAAGCTTCTGACATGTCATAGTGACATTTCAGAAGTTTTGATTGGAGGGGGTCCGAGCACTGAGACCCCCACCAATCGCTAAAACTAAGCGGCAGAAGTGCTCGGCTTTTTCCGGAAATCAGTGTATCTGAGTGCGGACTCAATAGAAAGTCTATGAACCTGGACTCCGATACATCGGCATTTTCGGAAAACGATGAACAGAAACGAAGCTGCTCAGCTCTCTCAGGAGCTCTTCTGCAGCTTCGTTTTAGGATTGGTGGGGGTCTCAGTGCTTGGACCCCCTACAATTAAATCTTCTGACATGTCTCTATGACGTGTCAGAAGTTTGTGGAGCGTTTAGTTACCCTTTACTGATTTGTATGGGTGCTCGCCCTAATGAGAAACCGTCATGTTTTGTAATTTTTAAACCACACTCATCCAGCGCTGTAATTTTTTATTTTCTGGCCCTCCCGTTGCCCCGCTACATCCCCAGCTCCGCGCCTACTATGCTAATTTTGAGTAAAGGTACAGAGAGCAGGAGACATTATCTGGCTGGTTCTGGCTTCTGCTGTGCCTGATGTCCACTCACTCTATTTTTGATTTCTGTTACCCTTGGGCTGTCTGGTTACCTGTTCAGGTATTGCCTGCACTGCCCTCCTTATCCAACACTGAACTCTGTTAGAACAACTTGGGTTTTCTGCAGCATAAACCATCCTGCCTAGCGGTGGGCTCTGGCGAACAACTCAGAGTAGCCTTAGACTCTGTCCATTAGCGTTGTGACGGATTTGGGGTTGCGGTCTTATTCGCACGCTTACTCCCTACAGTCTCCAGCAGCATTTTGGGAAATACGCAACCAGTGATTCCATAACAGATAATGCCACAGTATCCGCTGTAGATAATGCCACACACCCACCCATAGATAATGCCACAGTGCCCTCTGTAGTTGGATAGGCAGCAGTCAGGACAGGCAGCAGACATCGTAACGGGTATGGCAGCAATAGGTCAAGGCAGGCGGCAGGTGTCGTAACGGGTATGGCAGCAATAGGTCAAGGCAGGCGCCAGACAAGGATAGTCAAATTCAAGCAGAGGTCAGTAACGGGAATTCCAGACAAAAGGCAGTAGGGATAGAAACAGGGAACCAGGGCACAGGGAACTCATGGGGAACTTGGTTGAATAAGCAGTGATGCAAGGGAAGAGGAATCTTAAATAGGAAGTCTTAGGAATTAAGGCGCGCGCTGGCCCTCTAAGACAGGACGAGTCAGCGCGTGCGCCCTCTAGTGACTGCAGCCGCACATCGAGGATGACGGCCGCGGAGGGAGGTAAAGGATACACTCACCTGACGCCGTCCAGGGCCAGCAGAGCGTCCGGATCGGGTAAGTGGAGCTCGGGATGAGCAGCTGGTGATGGAGGGCGCCGGAACCGGAGCAGAGGCCGTGGGGACGGCGGGGAAAGGCGCGGAAGCCGTTACAGTAGCCCCCCCTTTACGCCCCCTCTTTTTAGGCTTGCTTGGAAACCTTCGCTCAAACTCCTTGATGAGAGCTGAGGCGTTGATATTCTCCACGGGCTCCCATGATCTCTCCTCAGGACCATAATCTTTCCAGTCCACTAGGTACCACAATGTCCCCCCGTGATCGTTTGACATCCAGGATCTCTTGTATTTCAAATTCGGCATCAGCCACTGGCGCAGTATGGACAGTAATTTTCTTAGAAAAACGGTTGAGTATAGTGGGTTTCAGCAGAGAAATATGGAAGGAGTAAGAGATATTCAGAGATTTTCAGAGACTGAGGAAGGCGAAGTCTGAAAGTTACTGGATTAATTTGTTTAGTTATTTCATAGGTACCCAGAAACAGAGGAACTAGCTTGTAACAAGGGGTTTTCAGACGTATGTACAGGGTGGACAGCCAGACTTTATCCCCAGGAAGGAGCTGCGGCGGTATCCTGCGTCTTTTATCCGCGTCTTTTTTAAACATGGCTACGGCTTTGTGGATGGAGTCCTTGGCCGTCTACCAAATCCGTACGAACCTCAGAAGGCACAGAGACTGGTAGGGGAATTCCTGGGTGAAGAGCGGGTAGATTCCCCCGTATGGTTGTTGTAGGAAAATTCGGCCCATGGAAGCAGACCTGCTCAGTCATCTTGTCGCGGAGACACGAAATTCCGGAGGAAACCTTCAAGTATTTGGTTTATCCGCTCTACTTGACCACTGGATTGGGGATGGTACGCGGAAGAGAAGTCTAGTTTGACCTCCAGCAGTTTACACAAGGCTCTCCAGAACTTGGATGTGAACTGAACTCCTCTGTCAGAAACAATATTCTTAGGAAGACCATGAAGGTGAAAGATGTGCTTGATAAACAGCGTTGCCAGTCGGGAAGATGAGGGAAGGCCTGAGAGAGGTACGAAGTGCGCCATCTTGGAAAAGCGATCCACTACATCCCAGATCATGGTACACCCAGCAGAACTAGGCAGATCGGTGAATAAGTCCATGGCAAGGTGCGACCAGGGAGAGTTAGGCACGGGCAGGGAGTGAAAAAGGGCAGCAGGTCTTGAATGGGAGACTTTATTTTGAGAGCAAGTGGAGCAGGCAGAAACAAAGTCTTTAGTGTCTTGGGACATGGAAGGCCACTAGTACTGACGGCCAATCAAATTGAGAGTCTTTTTGATGCCAGGGTGCATAGAAACCCTTGAGGCATGGCCCCAATGAAGAACACAATCCCTTTGTTTAGGGGGTACGTAGGTCTTTCCTCGAGGAATGTGTACCACTTCAGCAGGAACAGCGATCACAGTATGTTTCGGATCTATAATAAACTGTGGGCTGGGCTCTTGGTCTGTGGGGTCAAAACAGAGAGATAAGGCGTCAGCCTTGTTATTCTTTCCAGCGGGTCTGTAGTGAAGCTGAAAATCGAATCTGGATAATAATAATGCCCACCGAGCTTGACGAGAGTTTAGGCGTTGAGCAGTCTGTAAATACAGGAGGTTTTTATGATCTGTGTAAATGATGATGGGGTGCCATGCACCCTCAAGCAAATGTCTCCATTACTCCAGGGCCAATTTAATAGCTAAAAGTTCTTTATCTCCAATTCCATAATTTTTCTCCGCAGGTGTAAATGATTTGGAGAAAAAAACGCAGGCCACCAGTCTCCCTCTACAAGTCTTCTGAGAAAGAATAGCTCCGACTCCCACAGATGAAGCATCGACCTCCAGAACAAATGGTTTGGTGGAATCCGGTCTATGTAGGACTGAAGCAGAAGAGAAGGCAACTTTAAGGGCTTGGAATGCGGCTTCGGCCTCCGTGGTCCAGTCTTTGACATTAACCCCCTTTTTGGTCAGAGCAGAAAAAGGAGCGGTCATAGAGGAGAAATGAAGATTAAACTGGCGGTAATAATTTGCAAATCCCAGCAGGCGTTTGACCGCTTTGAGTCCTTGTGAACGAGGCCAGTTGAGAATTGAGGACAGCTTGGCTGGATCCATTTGAAGACCCTGGTCGGAAATTACATACCCCAGGAAAGGCAGGCTGGTTCTCTAGAAGAGGCATTTTTCTAGCTTGGCAAACAGAGAGTTCTCTCGCAGATGTTGTAACACTTGGCGCACATGCACACGATGAGTTTAAATATTGGGAGAAAAGATTAAAATGTCGTCTAGGTATACCACCACACAGCTGTACAACAGATCCTGAAAAATGCCATTAGCAAAGGCTTGGAAAACCACAGGATCATTACAAAGTCCAAAGGGAATGACAAGGTATTCAAAATGCCCATCACGAGTATTGAAGGCGGTTTTCCATTCGTCTCCCTCGCGGATACGGATGAGATTATAAGCTCCACGAAGGTCTAGTTTGGTGAAGATTTTCGGCCCCTGTAGACGGTCAAAGAGTTCAGAGATCAATGGTAGCGGGTACTTGTTCTTTAACGTGATATTATTCAATCCTCGGTAATACATACAAGGACGCTGGGAGCCGTCTTTTTTTCCAACAAAGAAAAACCCTGCGCCGGCAGGAGAGGAGGACTTACGGATGAATCCTCTCTCCAGATTTTCTTAGACATACCGAGACATGGCCTCAGTCTCGGGCAAGGACAAAGGGTAGACTCTACCTCTGGGAGGCGTGGCGTTGGGGACCAGGTCTATGGCACAGTCGTATGGCCTGTGAGGAGGCAGAGATTCAGCTTGTTGTTTACAGAAGACATCAGAGAAGCTTTTGTATGGAGTAAGAAGTCCTGCCGAGTTAGGTTCTGCAGACTGAGGCATGGGTGGGCGAATAGATTGTAGACAATGTTGGTGACAGAAGTCACTCCAGCGGGTAATTTGACCTCCAGTCCAGTCAATAACAGGAGAGTGCTTCTGCAACCATGGTAGACCCAGAAGCAAAGGGTTCAGAGAGTTCTTTAACACATAGAAGGAGATACGTTCCTGGTGCAGCGTCCCAGTTAACAGGAGAATGGGCTCAGTGACGAGATAGATAGTTTCATGTAGAAGCCTCCCATCTACAGAAGCAATGGACAACGGTTTGGTTAGTCTTTGCACTGGGATTTGGTAGCGATTTACCAAGGACTGGCACAGAAAATTCCCAGCGGATCAAGGAATCTAGGAAGGCTTGAACGTCGAAAGTGGTTCCTGCAAAGGACAGCTTCGCTGGTATGGTCATCTTCTGAGAGGAAGGTATTCCACCTAGGGTAGCCTCTCCTACTTGCCCTAGGCATTGGAGTTTTCCGGCCTCACTGGACAGTCTCTGAGGAAGTGCGGTTTTCCACCACAATACAAACATAAATTCAACTTGCGTCTATTCTGGCATTCCTCAGGCGTGAGTCTTGTTCTCTCCACCTGCATGGGTTCGTCCGACCGGGAGGAAGATGAGGCCAGAAGAGGTCTTTGGAAGGTTGGTGCCAACCGTGATGTCCGATTGCCTCGAGCAGATTCTCGTTGTCTCTCACGAAAACGTATATCTATACGATTAGCTAGAGAAATCAAGTCATCCAAGGACGGTGGAAGGTCTTGGCCCGCCAGACTCTCCCAGAAGGTCGATACCAAAGCCTCATTATTCCACTGGAGTTCAGTAGCCAAGGTGCGGAATTGAATGGCGTATTGGCCTACAGTGGAGGTTCCTTGCCGGAGCTTGAGTAGAGAGTAAGCTGCAGAAGAGGCTCGACCCGGTTCTTCAAACAAACTTTTAAACGTGGAGAGAAAGTTCTGAATGTTGTACATGATGGGGTCGTTTCTCTCCCACAAGGGCGATGCCCAAGCCAGCACTTCACCAGACAGCAGGGACAGGATATAGACCACCTTAGCCCGGTCTGAGGAAAAATGTTGTACCATGACTTCAAAGTGGATGGTGCATTGGTTAACAAATCCCCTGCAGGTCTTCGAGTCTCCATCATAGCAGGCAGGCGTAAGTAGGTTTAGTCCAGGACTGTAGACAGGAGCTTGCGGTGGTGGTGGTATCGGAGGCGCCGGAGACGCTGGTTCGTTCAAACGAGTGGATACATTCTGCAGTAGCTGAAACAGCTGATCTTGGAAGACTCGTTGTCTAGAAAGCTCCTGAGACATATCAGCCATGTCAGTCAGGGCTGTGTCAATGGGATCCATGGCTTGTTCAACTTATAACTGTTCTCACCGGTTTGTTCATGGATCCTCGGTGTCGTCTGGGAGATAGTGCTTGGAATCCAGGCAACGCTTGGCACAGCGGGTAGAGGTGGTCGGATGGATAGGCAGAAGTCAGGACAGGCAGCAGACGTCGTAACAGGTATGGCAGCAATAGGTCAAGGCAGGCGGCAGGCGTCGTAACGGGTATATGGCAGCAATGGGTCAAGGCAGGCGGCAGACAAGGATAGTCAAGTTCAAGCAGAGGTCAGTAACGGGAAATCCAGACAAAAAGCAGAAGGGATCGAAACAGTGAACCAGGGCACAGGGAACTCACAGGGAACTTCGTTGAACAAGCAGGGATGCAAGGAAGGAGGAACCTTAAATAGGAAGTGTAAAGGATCTGCCAGACACAGCTTCTGTGTCGACGCCCGTGGGTAATCAGTCTGCACCTGCTCCTATGTCTGTGAGATTGACTCCATCTTCCACCACTCCTGGGAGAGCCTATCACAGCCTGGCCAGACGGAGCTAGCTCCCGCCCACTGTCTATTTATACCTGCCTTTCCTGTTCCTCCTTTGCCTGTGATTCTGCTCTGCTTGTTTCCTGGCTCTGCTGCTGCTGCTTGAACTACTGATCCTCTGCTTGTTATTGACCTTGGCTCACTGACCACTCTCCTGCTCAGAGTTTTGTACCTCGTGCACTCCTGGTTTGACTCGCATCGACTCGTAAATATGAAACCTAATAAAATCTTGCTTCCCTTTCAGGTCTCTTTTGGTGGTAGGTCTGCTACCGGCAGTGCCTTCGTGGATTCAGGGTCTTCTGCTAATATTATGTCTTTGGAATTTGCTATGTCTCTAGCTATGCCATTGATTGATTTGCCTAAACCTGTCTCGGTAGTGGGTATCGACTCCACTCCACTTGCTAATGGTTATTTTACACAGCATACCCCTGTTTTTGAACTCCTTGTTGGCTCCATGCATTTGGAGCAGTGCTCTGTACTGGTGATGCAGGGATTATCGTCCGATTTGGTTTTAGGCCTTCCCTGGTTGCAGTTGCATAATTCCACGTTTAACTGGAATACTGGGGATCTTACCAAATTGGGTAATGAATGCATGACGTCATGTTTTTCTGTTAATTCTATTTCTCTCCCTGAGGAGGTGAACACTCTACCTGAGTTTGTTCAGGACTTCGCTGATGTTTTCTCTAAAGAGGCCTCTGAAGTGTTACCTCCTCATAGAGAATACGATTGCGCAATCGATTTGGTACCAGGAGCTAAGCTCCCTAAGGGTAGGATATTTAATCTCTCTTGTCCCGAACGTGAAGCCATGAGAGAGTATATCCAGGAATGCCTGGCCATGGGGTACATTCGCCCCTCTACTTCTCCGGTAGGTGCTGGCTTCTTCTTCGTAGGGAAGAAGGATGGTGGTCTTAGGCCATGCATTGACTACCGGAACTTGAATAAGGTCACTGTAAGGAACCAGTACCCCCTTCCTTTGATTCCTGATCTCTTCAATCAGGTTCAGGGGGCCCAATGGTTCTCTAAGTTTGATCTACGGGGGGCTAATAACCTTATCCACATCAAAGAGGGGGATGAGTGGAAGACTGCGTTTAACACGCCCGAAGGTCATTTCGAATACCTCGTCATGCCCTTTGGGTTGTGTAATGCTCCCGCGGTTTTCCAGAATTTCATAAATGAGATTTTAAGAGACTACCTGGGGGTATTTCTTGTAGTGTACCTTGATGACATACTTGTGTTTTCCAAGGACTGGTCCTCCCACATTGAGCATGTCAGGAAAGTGCTCCAAGCCCTTCGGGAAAACAAACTGTTTGCTAAGACCGAAAAATGTGTGTTAGGGGTGCAGGAGATACCATTTTTGGGTCAAATCCTCACTCCTCATGAATTCAGCATGGACCCCGCCAAGGTTCAGGCTGTGGCGGAATGGGTCCAACCTGCCTCCCTGAAGGCGTTACAGTGCTTCCTGGGGTTTTCGCTAATTATTACAGGAGATTTATTGCCAACTTCTCGGTCATCGCTAAGCCTCTTACGGACCTTACTCGCAAAGGTGCTGATCTCCTCCACTGGCATCTCGGCCCCATTGCTGGTTCAGCCCAGCCAAATGGAGCCATTCATCGTGGAGGTTGACGCCTCCGAGGTGGGAGTGGGTGCTGTCTTGTCCCAGGGTACCAGGTCCCTCACCCATCTCCGTCCCTGTGCCTACTTGTCCAGGAAGTTTTCGCCCACTGAGAGTAACTATGATATTGACAACCGCGAACTCTTAGCCATTAAATGGGCATTTGAAAAGTGGCTCCACTTCCTGGAGTGGGCTAGGCACCAGGTAACGGTCCTTACCGACCACAAGAATCTGGTTTTCCTAGAATTTGCCCGGAGGCTAAACCCGAGACAAGCTCGATGGGCGTTATTTTTTACCAGATTCAACTTTTTGGTCACCTATAGGGCTGGGTCTAAAAATATTAAGGCTAATACACTGTCGCATAGCTTCATGGCCAGCCCTCCTTCGGAGGAAGATCCTGCTTGTGTTTTGCCTCCAGGTATAATCATTTCCTCTATTGATTCTGATTTAGTCTCCGAAATTGCGGCTGATCAAGGTTCAGCTCCCGGGAACCTTCCTGAGAACAAGCTGCTTGTTCCCCTGCAATTCCGGCTAAGGGTACTTAGGGAAAATCATGACTCTGACCATCCAGGCATTCTGGGTACAAAGCACCTCATTGCCAGAAACTACTGATGGCCTGGGTTGCTTAAAGACGTTAAGGCCTACGTCACTGCTTGTGAAGTTTGTGCTAGGTCAAGGACTCCCAGGTTCCGACCAGTGGGCTTACTATGTTCTTTGCCCATTCCCCAGAGACCTTGGACCCATATCTCCATGGATTTTATCACCGATTTGCCTCCATCTCAAGGCAAGTCGGTGGTGTGGGTTCTAGTAGACCGCTTCAGTAAGATGTGCCACTTTGTGCCCCTCAAGAAACTACCCAATGCTACGACGTTAGCTACCTTGTTTGTCAAACACATCCTGCGTCTCCATGGGGTTCCTGTCAATATTGTTTCTGACAGAGGGGTACAATTTGTTTCATTGTTTTGGAGAGCCTTCTGTAAAAAGTTGGAGATTGATCTGTCCTTCTCCTCGGCCTTCCATCCTGAAACTAATGGCCAAACCGAGAGGACTAATCAGTTTCTAGAACAATATTTAAGGTGTTTTATCTCTGACTGTCAATATGATTGGGTCTCATTCATTCCCCTCGCCGAATTTTCCCTTAATAACCGGGTCAGTAACTCGTCAGGGGTCTCCCCCTTTTTCTGTAATTTTGGGTTTAATCCACGGTTCTCCTCCGTTTCACCTGGTAGTTCCAATAATCCCGAGGTAGAGGTCGTTCATTGGGAACTGTGCACAGTCTGGGCCCAGGTTCAGAAGAACCTAGAGGCGTCCCAGAGCATACAAAAGACTCAGGCAGATAGAAGACGTTCTGCTAACCCCTTGTTTGTGGTCAGGGATCTGGTGTGGCTATCTTCAAAAAATGTGCGCCTTAAAGTCCCGTCCAAGGAGTTTGCTCCCCGGTTTATAAGGCCGTACAAGGTCATTGAAGTCCTTAACCCTGTCTCCTTCTGACTGGAGTTGCCCCCATCTTTTCGAGTACACGACGTGTTTCATGCTTCCCTCCTTAAACGCTGCTCCCCGTCCTTGACTCCCTCGAGGAAACCTTCGGTCCCTGTTCTCACCCCTGAGGGGGTAGAATTCGAGGTGGCCAAGATTGTGGACAGCAGGATGGTCCAAGGCTCCCTCCAGTACCTGGTCCATTGGAGAGGATACGGGCCTGAGGAGAGGACTTGGGTACCCGCCCGGGATGTTCACGCTGGGGTATTGCTCAGGAGGTTCCACCTTCGTTTCCCCAATAAGCCAGGTCCACCTAGAAAGGGTCTGGTGGCCCCTCATAAAAGGGGGGTACTGTAAAGGATCTGCCAGACACAGCTTCTGTGTCGACGCCCGTGGGTAATCAGTCTGCACCTGCTCCTATGTCTGTGAGACTGACTCCATCTTCCACCACTCAGGATGGCAAGCTTAGGAGTGGGAGAGCCTATCACAGCCTGGCCAGATGGAGCTAGCTCCCGCCCACTGTCTATTTATACCTGCCTTTCCTGTTCCTCCTTTGCCTGTGATTCTGCTCTGCTTGTTTCCTGGCTCTGCTGCTGCTGCTTGAACTACTGATCCTCTGCTTGTTATTGACCTTGGCTTACTGACCACTCTCCTGCTCAGCGTTTTGTACCTCGTGCACTCCTGGTTTGACTTGGCTCGTTCACTACTCTCGTTGCTCACGGTTTCTCCGTGGGCAGCTGCCCCGTTTCCCTAGCTTCTGTGTACCCTTGTCTGTTTGTCTGTCGTGCACTTACTGAGCATAGGGACCGTCGCCCAGTTGTACCCCGTCACCTAGGATGGGTCGTTGCAAGTAGGCAGGGACTGAGTGGCGGGTAGATTAGGGCTCACCTGTCTGTCTCCCTACCCCGTCATTACAGGAAGTCTTAGGAATTAAGGCGCGCTCTGGCCCTTTAAGACAGGACGAGTCAGCGCTTGCGCCCTCTAGTGCCTGCAGCCGCACATCGAGGATGACGGCCGCGAAATGAGTTAAAGGATGCACTCACCTGACGCCGTCCATGGCCAGCAGAGCGTCCGGATCGGATAAGTGGAGCTCGGGATGAGCAGTTGGTGATGGAGGGCGCCGGAACCAGAGCAGAGGCCGTGGGGACGGCTGGGAACGGCGCAGCAGCCGTTACACTGCCACACACCCATCCGTAGATAATGCCACAGTGCCCTCTGCAGATACTGCCACACATCCACCCGTAGATAATGCCACGGTGCCCTCTATAGATTCTGCCAGACAGCCACCCGTAGATAATGCCACAGTGCCCTCTCTAGATACTGCCAGACAGCCACCCGTAGATAATGCCACAGTGCCCTCTGTAGATACTGGCACACACCCACATAGACAGTGATATCAGGTGCTTCCCCAGAGCCGGGGTTCCGGAGCAGAGCCACTTCTAGCACCCTGATGCTTATTCTTCAGCCTGCTCGCTCCTCTCCTGAGCGAGCTACGGTGTCCTGCAGGCCGCAGATGACAGCCTAAGAGGCCGTATACAGTTATGCAGGGGTAACAGACGGCACAACACGACTCCAACACTAGAGACAGCACAGGAACAAATACAGCACGGGACAGAGGATACAGGTAGCAGGACACAGGAACACTGGGAACAGGATACCACTAAGGTAGCATTTGCAAGACTAACATAGGTATCCAAACACTGCTCAAGCAATAAGTTGAAGGGTAGAACCCCTCTTATAGTCCAGAGTGATTAGGGCTAATTAGTAACTCTATTCATGTGTGCGCGCTGGCACGTTAAGGCCGGACGAGAGCACGCATGCCAGAAGCCGCTGCAGAGCAGAGCGGCAGTGAGTATGTCACGTAGGGTTTGTGAACCCACTGGGCCATACCGCCTTGGCGGTATGACAGCTGGCCAACAGGGCGCAGGTCAAAGTCTATAGTTCATAGAGGGTACCTGTGGCAGCTCGGACAGTTTCAAGGCAGGCTCGGCAGGGACTAGGCAGCAGGTAGATATCAGGCGAGGTGAAGCAGGTCAGGCGTGGTATACAGCATGGCACGACTTTGGCTCAACACAGCACTCGACCAGGATAGTATGGAATGCAGGAAACAGGAACAGGAACACACTAGGAGACCATTGCATTGCATAGACAAACTAGGGAAACAACAACAATGCTCAGGCATCAAAGCAGGGGCTGGACCCCTCTTATAGTCCAGGGTACTCACGGCCTGATGCTTCATCAAAGTCCGGTGCGAGCGCTGCCCCTTTAAGAACGGGCACGAGCGTGCACGCTCACCCTACGTTAACCGACTGAGGTGAGTGGAAGCGAGTGCTGGCGTCTCCTGGGAAGGAAACTGGGGCCAGCGCTCGCCAACTCCTGGCTGCGGCTGTCATGGGGAGAGTGGCGCTGATGGCCCGCAGCCACGGACATGACAGTATCCCCCCTCTTCTTGGGACCAGAGCGAAAGAGAAACTTTTTCAGAAGAGTAGGAGCATTGAGGTTCTCTTCTGGCTCCCAGGATCTCTCTTCACGACCAAACCCTCTCCAATCCACCAAATAAAAAGTCTTTCCTCTCACTTTTTTGGTGTCCAAGATCTCCTTAACCTCAAAGGTGTCTGAAGGACCGCTGGAGGCAACGGCAGGGCTAGGAGTTTTGGTATAGCGGTTCAGACCCGCCGGCTTCAGGAGGTATGCTGGGTTGCACGAAAAAGGAGTCTCCACGGGCGCTGCTGCACTTCAGTGACACATCAATACATGAGTAATGATGAGTAATACGAGAGGAAATATTGTAAAGATTTATTAATATAATGAGGCTACGCGTTTCAATGCCGTACTGGCATCTTCATCAGGCCATTAAAAAAACATACAAAGTTCACTGCCTAAATAACCATACTATTAAGGAAAAAAAAAACGCCAATGTGACCGAGGTCAGAGTGCTCCAATGATGTCATAGGTCAAGGTTTGGATTTACAATATAAATAGTCGCAAAAGCAATGAGTAGTTAAACATATAAAAGAAGGAAAACAATATCTTACAATACTAAAGGAAAAAACAGTAAGTATCCGCAAAAATGACATAATAATATGATAAAGCACATTTAAACTAAAACACGGCGTACAAAACATCCAAAAGGATGCCAGAGTAACCTCCATTTAGATGTTAAAGGACCCAAACATCCATTTGGATGCGTAAGTTAATAAACAGCCATTTGGATGCAACAGTAACATCCATCTGGACGCAAAGAGCAGCAGCGTTTATTTGGATGCACACAATGCATCCATTTGGATGCTAAATGACAGGACATCAATAAGGTGTCCAACTAAACGAACTATTAGAGTCAGGGGCGTAGCTAGAGGCTCATGGGCCCCGATGCAAAAATTCTTACTGGGCCCCCCCCCCGCAAACTTCTCATGGCCGACGGTCCGCTTTCAGCTGCATCGCTGGGTCTCCTAAGTGACCCAACAATGCAGCACTAGCAGCCGGGGGCGTCACTAAGGCTGGGTTCACACACACTATTTACGGACGTAATTTGGGCGTTTTAGCATTGAATTACGTCCGAAAATGCGGCTCAAAAGCGTCGGCAAACATCTGCCCATTCATTTGAATGGGTCTTACGATGTTCTGTGCCGACGGTCATTTTTTTTTACGCGTCGCTGTCAAAAGGCGGCGCGTAAAAAAGTGCCTGTCACTTCTTCAGACGTAAATGGAGCCGTTTTCCATGGACTCCATGGAAAACCAGCTTCAGTTACTTCCGTAATGGACGCAGCGAAAGGCGCCTGCACATGCCATTACGGCTGAAATTACGGTGCTGTTTTCTCCTGAAAACAGCACAGTAATTTCAGCCGTAACGGACGCTGCCGTGTGAACATACCCTCAGGGCTTAAAATGTCCGGGAAATAGCCCCAATACATATGTGTCCGCCCCCAAAAAAAGTGTGTATATGAGACAGCATAGCATATCTATAGCACTACGACCCTATAAACTATGGATAGGATTAGATACAGTGGCTGAGCAGACAGTATCACACATGATAGGATTAGATACACAGCTCAGCAGACAGTATCACACATGATAGGATTAGATACAGTGGCTCAGCAGACAGTATCACACATGATAGGATTAGATACAGTGGCTCAGCAGACAGTATCACACATGATCGGATTAGATATAGGGCCCAGCAGACAGTATCATACATGATTGGATTAGATACACAGCTCAGCAGACTGTATCACACATGATAGGATTAGATACAGGGCCCAGCTCGCTGACATTGCGGCTCCAGCGCTGGACCCAGGATAGGTAAGAATAATAATTTTGCTTCTTTATGTGTTACTGATTATTTTTGTGTTTGTCTTTTTTTTACAGGTTCGGTTGTTGGACTTCGGATACGAGGACTTCAATGACGGCGTTTTTTTTATTCTCAATAAAATGGTTAATGAGGGTTGTGTTTTTTTATTTCAATAAAATATTTTTTCTATGTGCTTGTATCTTTTTAAACTTTATTATCACCGCCTTAGTAATGGCCGCTGGCTGATTGACAACCTCCATTACTAAGGCGAGGCTTAATGTTAGCCGGTGCAGAGGCTACACTAACCCCCATTATTACCCCGGTACCCACCGCCACCAGGGGTACTGGGAAGAGCCGGGTACAAACCAGTACCCGACCATCTGTAGTGACGGGCAGGCACCGGGGTGGCCGCAGGCTGGTAGTATTAGGCTGGGGAAGGCCAAAAACAGTGGCCCTTCCCACCCTTGTAATGCTGCCTGCTGCTGCTGTGTTGTATCTGGCTGGTTATGAAAATTGTGCGGGACCCGACATCGTTCTTTCCAATTATTTTATTTATTTTTTTTAAATGACGTGGGGTCCCCCCCATTTTCATAACCAGCCAGATACAATAAAGCAGCAGCAGGCAGCATTACCAGGATGGGAAGGGCCACTGTTTTTGGCCTTTCCCCTCCTGATAATACCGGCCGACCATCACTACAGATGGTCAGGTACTGGATCGTACCCGGCTCTTCCCAGCACCCCTGGTGGCGGTGGGTACCGGGGTAATAAAGGGGGTTAGTATTAGCCTCTGCATCCGCTAACACTAAGCCCCGCCTTAGCAATGGATGCTGTCAATCAGCCGGCGGCCATTACTAAGGCGGTAGTAATATAGTTTAAAAAAAAAACACAAAGACATAGAAAAAATATTTTATTGAAATAAAAAAAAAAAACAACACAGCCCTCATTAACCATTTTATTAATTTAAAAAAAAGCTGTCATCGAAGTAGTCCTGGAATGCGCCGTAGTCCAACGACCGAACCTGTAAGAAAACACACAAAAAATTATTAGTAACACATGTGTTAGGGTATGTGCACACACACTAATTACGTCCGTAATTGACGGACGTATTTCGGCCGCAAGTACTGGACCAAACACAGTGCAGGGAGCCGGGCTCCTAGCATCATACTTATGTACGACGCTAGGAGTCCCTGCCTCGCTGCCGGACAACTGTCCCGTACTGAAAACATGTTTACAGTATGGGACAGTTGTCCTGCAGCGAGCCGGGGACTCCTAGCATCGTACATAACTATAATGCTAGGAGCCCGGCTCCCTGCACGGTGTTCGGTCCGGTACTTGCGGCCGAAATACGTCCGTCAATTACGGACGTAATTAGTGTCTGTGCACATACCCTAAGGCTTAGATACAGGGCCCATGTGTGATACTGTCTGTGGGACCCTGTATCTAAGCCTACCACAAGGTAGGCTTAGATACAGGGTCCAGCAGACAGTAATCTTATACAGTATAAGATTACTGTGTGCTGGGGCCCTGTATCTAAACCTACAGTGTGGTAGGCTTAGATACAGGGCCCAGCAGACAGGATCACGCATGGGCCATGTATCTAAGCCTACCATGTGATTGGCTTAGATACAGGGCCCAGCAGACAGGATCACACAATCCTGTCTCATGGGCCCCCTAAGCCTGATACATCGTAGGCTTAGGGGTTGTGCAGTCCCTAAACATTGATGGCCTATCCACAGGATAGGCCATCAATAGCTGATGTGTCGCCCGGGACCCGCAAATCAGCTGTTTTGAAGGGACCGCAGCACTCGTACGAGAGCTGCTTCCCCTTCATTTCACTACTCGCTCACACTGTGAATCGCCGACACCGATTCACAGTGTGACCGGAATGAAGTGACAGGAATGAAGGGGAGCAGCTCTCGTGCGAGTGCTGCGGCCCCTTCAAAACACCTGATTGGCGGGTCCCGGGAGTCAGACCCCGCCAGTCAGAGCTAACCTTACCTTCCTCTTCGGCCGCGGCGGGAGTTCTGTAGTCTCGATGCTGTGCGCGGCGGCATAGCGCTGTGACGTCAGGCGCTGCGCACAGCGCCTGACGTCAGGACCTCCGCTGCGATCCGGAACCAGGAAGGTAAGTAAAGTATGTTACTATAGTGACAGGGGCCCGCGGCCCGAGTTACTATAGTAACTTTTTATTGATGTGGTGCGGGGGGCCGTGGGCCCCCCTGGCTTCGGGGCCCGGTCGCAATTGCGACCGCTGCGACCCCTATAGCTACGCCAGTGATTAGAGTAGCAAAGTACAGCGAATGTACAATTAAATATATAGTAAGATGAAGCAGCAACAGATAGATTAAGAGATGAAGAAAACAGTATCGGCACATGTAGAAACTGGACGAAAGACATCATACAGCAAAAAACTACATTATAAAAATTGATTAAAACGGTTAGTATATAAAAATTGTGAGCTCTAAAAGTCATACATATGTAAAAAAAAATAATATAATAAAATTACATTTCAAGGAGAAAAAAGAATAGGACTTAAAAATAACGATCTTTCAATAGTAACAACACACTAATAGGATTTTAATCTCGGGTTGATTCTGATATATCATTCAGACCATCTGGTTGGAGGGTCTTCATTTTAAAAATCCAATAATTTTCACGCTGTTTCAGCTTACTGAATCTATTGGTAACATTAAGTGGAATCTGTTCAATAGGTGTGATAAGTATGTTACTAAAAAGGCTGCTGTGTGTGGTAGAAAAGTGACGGGAAACACTAGGCTTCATAAAGCCCGTGTTTATATTGAACCTATGACTGTTGATCCTTGTCCGTAGGCATTGTGTTGTGAGACCAATATATTGTAAATGACAGGGACATTCCAACATATAAATGACATAGGAGCTTCCACAATTAAGGAAGCTCTTAACCCCTTCCCGCAAAATCACGTACAGTTACGTCATGGGAGATGGACTGTTCCCGCATCTCGACGTAACTGTACGTCATGGAGATGAAGCTGGCTCAGGAGCTGAGCCAGCGACATCACCGCCGGGTGACAGCTGTATGTTACAGCTGGCACCCTGAGGTATCGGCCAGGACCGGAGCTAGCCTCCGATCCGACCGATTAACCCCTCACATGCTGCGTTGAATAGCAATCGCAGCATGTGAGGAGTTTATAGCCATCGGCACCCCAGCAACGTGATCGCTGGGTTGCCGGTGGCTGCAAAGGCGATCGGAGGGCTAATGCTTACCTCCCGGTCCACCAGCAACGGAATCCTCCTATGCCCCGTCGTCGGCGGGGCCCAGGAGGCTTCCGGTACCATCGGCAAGATGGCGCCGGCTCAGCTTCCGGCTCAGAAGCTGAGCCGGCGTCATCAGCAGTGGGTGTCCGCTGTATGTTAAAGCGGATACCCCGATCTATCGCCAGGAACCGGAGCTAGCTCCGATTCCTGGCATTAACCCCTTCGATGCAGCGATCCATTGTGATCGCTGCATCCTAGAGGTTTGTAGCAAATCGGCAGCCTTGCCACGCGATGGCAAGGCTGGCGACTGCTACCATGGCAACAGGAGCCCTAACAATGGACTCCTGTCTGCCATTACGTAAGCTGATTAGGCCCCGCCCAGAGGCGGAGCCTGATCGGCTTGCTGTCAGTGAACAACTGACAGTTCTAATACATTGCACTACATAGGTAGTGCAATGTATTAGAACATCAAACAAACTGTTGGACCTTCAAGTCCCCTAGTGGGACTAAAGAAAAGTGTCAAAAAAAGTGTCAAAAAAGTAAAAATAAAAGTTGTAAAAAATACAATAAAAGTTTCAAATAATAACACAAAACACAATCGCCCTTTTTCCCTTATCAAGTCATTTATTATTGAAAAAAATAATAAAGCCATACATATTTGGTATCGCTGCGACCGTAACGACCTTAACTCTAAAAATATTATGTTATTTATTCCGCACAGTGAACGCCGTAAAAAAAAACTAAAAAATACTGATATAATTGCTATTTTTTGGTCACTTTGTCTTCCAAAAATTGAAATAAAAAGTGATCAAAAAGTCACATGTACCTAAAAATGGTACCTATAAAAACTATAACTCGTCTCGCTAAAAACAAGCCCTCATACAACTCCATCGACGAAAAATTTAAAACCGTTATGGCTCTCACAACATCGCGACAGAAAAAATCCATTCTCTTTACAAAAGTTATTTTATTGTGCAAAAAGTTGTAAAACATAAAAAGTGCTATAAATTAGGTATCAACGGAATCGGACTGACCCGCAGAATAAAGGTAACATGTAATTTATAACGCGTGGGGAACGCTGTATAAAAAGAACTAAAAAAATATGCCAGAATTGCTGTTTTTTGGTCACCTTGGCTCCCAAAAAAAAAGGATAACAAGTGGTCAAAAAGTTGCGTGTACCCCAAAATGGTACCAATAAAAACTACAGCTCGTCCCGCAAAAAAAAACATCCCTCATACCACTACGTCTATGAAAAAATAAAATTAGTCAAGGCACAAATAAGCCAGGAAATAAAAATATGCAGTTGTGCCGGCCCGAGGGGAACATTTCTTCTGTTTCAAGTGGCGAATTATCAAGGCCCCTAAAATTAGGGATCCAGGAAGGGGAGGGCCCAAACATATCTGCTGGAAGCGAGGGTGCCCGTATTATACCAGGACAACACTTCCTAGCAAAATTCCCCAAACTTCAAAGGTGCCGAGTGCGGACCAAAAGGGGGATAAGTAAAGACCATTTATTAGTGCGACACCGGCCTGTGCAGAAAGGATTGTGTCACAGCATAACACACATCTATGGATTATTTTATTGGTTTTTTTTACCCCACTATACCACCTGACTATGCCCCTTATATACTCCGCCCGGCTTACATGTACCCCCACATTATAAACGGAAACACCAGTAAGACTCCAAACAAAACTACTACAAGCAAAATCCAAGCTCCAAAAGCCAAATGGCGCTACCTCCCTTCTGAACCCTACAGTGTGCCCAAACAGCAGTTTACTTCCACATATATGGCATCACCATACCCGGGAGAACCCTTTTAACAATTTTTGGGGTGTGTGTCTCCAGTGGCACAAGCTGGGCGCCACATATTGGCATATCTATTGAAAAACCATTTTCACTCTGCAATTTCACGTGCACACCAATTTCTGCCAATCACCTGTGGGGTTAATATGCTCACTACACCCCTAGGTGAATACCTTGAGGGGTGTAGTTTCCAAAATGGGGTCACTTCTGGGGGGGATCCACTGTTTTGGTCCCACAGGGACTTTGCAAATGCGACATAGCGCCCAGAAACCAATCCAGCAAAATCTGTACTCCAAAAGCCAAATGGCGCTCCTTCTCTTCTGTGCCCTACTCTGTGCCTAAACAGCAGTTTATGACCACATATGTGGTATTGTCATACACAGGAGAAGTTGCTTTACAAGTGTTGGGGTGCTCTTTTACATTTATTTGTTGAGAATATGAAACATTTTCAGCTAAAACTACGTCTTATTGAAGAAAAAGGATTTTTTTTATTTTCACTGCCCAGTTCTAATAAAATCTATGAAACACCTGTGGGGTCAAAATGCTCACTACACACCTAGATGGATTCCTCAAGGGGTGTAGTTTCGTGAATCGAGTCACTTTTGGGGAGTTTCCACTGTACTGGTACCTTAGGAGCTTTGCAAAAGTGACATGGTGTCAAGAAACCAATCCAGCAAAATCTGTGCTCCAAAAGCCAAATGGCACTCCTTCTCTTCTGATCCTTGCCGTGTGCCCAAACAGCAGTTTATAACCACAAATGGGGTATTGCCGTACTCCAGAGAAGTTGCTTTACAAATGTTGGGGTTCTTTTATTCCTTTATTTGTTGATAAAATGAAAAATGTTGAGCTAAAGCTACGTCTTATTGGAAAAAAAGGATTTTTTTTATCTTCACTGCCCAATTCTAATAAAATCTATGAAACTCCTGTGGGTTCAAAATGCTCACTACACCCCTAGATGGATTCTTCAAGGGGTGTAGTTTCCTAAATGGAGTCACTTTTTTGGTGTTTTCACTGTTTTGGTCCCTTAGGGGCTTTGCAAATGCGACGTGGTCTCCGCAAACCATTCCTGCTAAATTTGAGCTCCAAAAGCCAAATGGCGCTCTTTCCCTTCTAAGCTCCGCCGTGTGTCCAAAAAGCCGTTTATGACCACATGCGGGGTATTGTTTTACTCGGGAGAAATTGCTTTACAAAAGTAGAGGTGCATTTTCTCCTTTTAGTCCTTGTGGAAATTAGAAAAAATTAGCTAAACCTACATTTACAAAGAATGTAGATTTTCATTTTCACGGCCTACTTCCAATAATTTCTGCAAAAAACCTGCGGGGTCAAAATGCTCACTATACCCCTAGATAATTTCCTCAAGGGGTATATTTTCCAAAATGGTGTCACTTTTGGGGGATTTCCACTGTTTTGGTGCCGCAAGAGCCTTTCAGACCCGACATGGAGCCTAAAATATTTTCTAATAAAAAGGAGGCCCCAAAATCCTCTAGGTGCTCCTTTGCTTCTGAGGCCGGTGCTTCAGTCCAGTAGCACACTAGGGCCACATGTGGGATATTTCTAAAAACTGCAGAATCTGGGCAATACGTATTGAGTTGTGTTTCTCTGGTAAAACTTTCTGTGTTACAAAAAAAATAGATGAAAAATGCATTTCTGCAAAAAAAAAAAGAAATTTGAACATTTCACATCTAGTTTGCCTTAATTCCTGTGAAACATCTAAAGGGTTAAGAAACTTTCTAAATGCTGTTTTGAATACTTTGAGGGGTGAAGTTTTTAAAATGGGGTGACTTATCGAGGGTTTCTAATATATAAGGCCCTAAAATCCACTTCACATCTGAACTGGCCCCTGTAAAAATAGCCTTTTGAAATTTTCTTGAAAATGTGAGAAATTGCTGCTAAAGTTCTAAGCCTTGTAACGGCCTAGAAAAATAAAACAATATTCAAAAAACGATGCCAATCTAAAGTAGACATATGGGGGATGTTAATTAGCAACAATTTTGTGTGGTATAACTGCCTGTCTTACAAGCAGATACATATAAATTTAGAAAAATGCTAATTTTTGCAATTTTTCGCTACATTTTGGTGTTTTTCACAATTAAATACTTAATGTATCGAGCAAATTTTGCCAGTAACATAAAGTCCAATGTGTCACGAGAAAACAATCTCAGAATCGCTTGGATAGGTAAAAGCATTCTGGAGTTATTACCACATAAAGTGAAACATGTCAGATTTGAAAAAATTGGCTGTGTCCTGAAGGCCAAAACAGGCTGTGTCTTGAAGGGGTTAATATGAAAGGATTCCTTGGTTACTGTGGATGTATAGGTGGTGGCTTTGTGAGCCATATTAATGCAACACATGCAACGCTGACGACCACATTTATAAGAACCAAGTGTCTTAGGGAGCAAGGTAGAGCAGGGTACCGTAGAGCTCCTTAATCTGCTTGGTGCTAAAATCTTTTTAAGAGACTTAGAACGTCTGAAAGTGACAATTGGTCTGTCTGGCAACTCAGCTTTTAAAAATGGATCGCTCTTCAGGATATGCCAATGCTTATCCAAAACCTCCTGAATTTTTTTGTTTCCACTATTAAATGAGGTGATAAAATTATTACTGAAATGATGGTTCTCTTTTTTGCCTATTTTCTGCTCAATGCAAGATTCTTGTGATCGTTGGGCAGCCTTAAGATGTGCCCCTTTGATAAGACTCAAAGGGAAATTTTTTCCTTGAATCTTTTTTCTAGTAGATTGCATTCCTCCAGGAAGTCCATATTAGTCGTGCAGTTTTTTCTAACCCTTCTAAATTGTCCGAAGGGGACATTTTTTATCCATGGGGGATAGTGAGCACTATTAAAATGTATGTAACTGTTGACATCCACAGATTTGAAGTGCGTCTTTGTTATAAACTTATTAGTAGTGATGTCAAAAGCAATGGTCAGGTCTAAAAAGTCAATGGACATAGTAGAGAAGGTATGGGTAAAGGACAACCCTAAACTGTTCTGATTTAAAGACTCAATGAAAGATGTAGCCTCTGCCTCATTACCCAACCAAATGAAAAGAAGGTCATCAATATAACGTTTATAAAATAAAATATTACTCTTAAAAGGGTGATCCTGATAGATATAACAATCTTCAAAATATCCCATATATAGATTGGCATATGAAGGTGCAAACCTCGAACCCAGAGCGCACCCTGTGATTTGGTTAAAATATTTATTATCAAAACTAAAAGAATTGTGATTGAGAATAAAATCAACGCATTTAGTTAAAAATGTAATTTGACTATCAGGCATACAGGTTTTAGTAGATAGTGTAGACTCAATGACCTCCAGACCTTCAGAGTGAGGGATATTGCTATACAGTGCCGTTACATCTGCAGTTAAAAAAATTAATAGGGTACATCGAGTTGGTGACGTTAATTGCATGAAGCTCTCTTATAACTTGTGTCTGTAAAATAAACTGTCTGTAAAAATTGGCGAATCCCAAAAAGCGCTCTATTGCGAATCTGGATTAGGTTTTAAGCCCCACGCAGGTCTAGTTTAGAAAAAATCTTGGCACCACTTATACGATCAAACAGTTCAGAGATCAGTGGTAATGGATATTTATTGTTCACCGTGATCTGGTTGAGACCTCGGTAGTCGATACAAGGACGAAGAGAGCCATCTCTCTTTTTGACAAAGAAGTACCCGGCTCCTGCCGGGAGGAAGATTTTCGTATGAAGCACCTTTCCATGTACTCTTTCACATAGGTGGACATGGACAGAGTCTCTGGCAAGGAGAGAGGATATACCCTACCACGGAGAAGGGATGCACCAGGAATCAGCTCGATAGGGCAGTCATACGCCCGATGTGGGGGCAATGTCTCCACCTCCCTCTTGCTGAAGACGTCCGAAAATACAGCATAATGACCCGGCAATGCTGCCAATGACCGAGGCAGAGAAGGCTGAACCGAACAATTCTGCACCAGGCAACGGCTTTGACACTCAGGTCCCCACTAGAGAACCTCTCCAGAATTCCAGTCCAGGAGTGGGGCATGCATTCGGAGCCAAGGCAGGCCCAGCAACACAGGGTTAACAGCTTTGGATAGGACATAGACCGGCAGAAGTTCGGAGTGAAGAGCCCGTACTTGGAGCCTCAGCGGCTTGGTCACAGCTATAACTGGGTCTGAGAGAGGTAGTCCATCTACTGAATGTAATGTCCGTGGCTGCGGGCTGTCAGCTCCAGCCTACCGCTGATAGCCGCAGCCACGAGTCGGCAAGCGCTGGCCCCAGCCTCCTCCTCAGGAGACGCCAGCGCTTGCATCCACTCACCTCCACCGGAGCCCGCAGGGTGCGTGCGCACGCTCGTCCCCGCTCTTAAAGGGGCAGCGCGCACACGGACATCTTGAACGACCTTTGACCCGTGAGTACCCTGGGCTATAAGAGGGGTCCAGCCCCCTAGTTCGATGCCTGAGCGTTGTTAGTTTTCCCAGTCTGTCTTGCAAATGGTCCTTCAGTGTTTCCCGTTCCTGTTGTTACCCGTACCTTGTCCCCGTTCCTGTTTCCCGTGCTTTGCCCTAGTATCAAGTCGTGCCATGTCCTGTGTCATCTGCCACATCCAGAGGAGTCTGCCACGTCCTGTGTCATCTGTCACGTCCAGAGGAATCCGCCACGTCCTGTGTTATCTGCCACATCCGGAGGAATCTGCCACGTCTGGCGCAACTTGCGGCTCCTGTGTCATCCGCCACGTTTGGCCCCATCTGCTGCACCCATCTCATCTGTGCCAGAGCTGCGGCCACCATCTGGACTATTCAGGTACCCTTGTGCTGGACATTGTATTTCTGGGGTGTCCTGTTGTTTGGCCAGCTGCCTCCCCACTGCGGCGGTACGGCCTAGTGGGTCCACTAACCCGCTCCGTGACACTGAAGCAACTGTAAACGGGCTCTCCAGAGGGGTGGTGGGTAATTGAAGAAGGTCCACCAGGTCTCTACGGATGAAATTAGCAGCGGATCCAGAGTCCAGATACACAGAGACCTGATGCGTTCTCTCGCCGGACACTATGGTCACAGGTATGGACAATCTAGACGGAAGTCCTTTCTTACCCAAGGTTGTCACTCCTAGCAACCCTAGGCTTTGGAATCTTTGGGGACACATGCGCACAAGATGACCATCGAGACCGCAATAAAGACAGAGTCCAGAAGTGCGTCTGCGTTGTCTCTCCTGGATGGATTGCTTACACTGGTCCATTATCACAGACTCCTTAGGAGGATCGACATCTGAGGACAGCAGGGGTTGCTGCAAAGTAGGAGCCAGACTGGGAAGGACTCCCTCTTGTTGAACCTCTTGGAGGTGTTCTCGGATCCGTATGTCAATCCGGGTGGACAGAAGGATGAGGTCATCCAGGGTAGGCGGCAAATTTCGAGCGGCTAGTTCGTCCTTAATCTCAGGAGCCAGTCCATGCCAGAATTCAGCCACCTGGGCCTCATTGTTCCATAACAGCTCTCCCGCCAGGGTGCGGATGTGGATGGCGTACTCACTCATGGAGGTGTCTCCTTGGCGTAGGTTAATCAAAGAGGCCGCTGCAGATGAGACCCGTCCAGGCTCCACAAACACCATGGGAAAAGTCTGGAGGAAGCCTTGGAAGTCACGGGTCTCTGGTCCTTGTCACTCCCAGATAGGGTTCGCCCATGCAAGAGCCTTGCCAGTGAGGAGAGAGATGATGAAAGCGACCCTTGCACCATCAGACGAAAATGTCCTACTATACAGGCTGAAGTGGATCTGGCACTGATTCAGAAATCCACGAGAGGTACTTGCGTCTCCATCATAGCGGTCAGGAAGTGGCAAAGAAACACGCAGGACAACAATGCCAAATGGTGTAGTCTAAGGATCAAGACTGCCAGGGGGTGTAGTAGGAGGAACGGCAGCTTGTGCCTCCTGCCGACGTGCAAGAATGATCAACGCCTGGAGGAGTTGGTCCTGTCGAGACTGGAGGTCTAGCATATCCGCCCGCATCTCTTGAGACGTCGTCATGGTCTTGAATCGACCAGCGGGGTCCATGGCCTGAGCGTACTGTCACGTAGTGTTTGTGGACCCACTGGGCCGTACCGCCTTGGCGTTATGGCAGCTGGCCAACAGGGCACAGGTCAATGTCTATAGTTCGTATAGGTATGTGTGGCAGCTCGGGCAGCAGCAGGGCAGGCTCGGCTGGGACTAGGCAGCAGGTAGACGTCAGGCGAGGTGAAGCAGGTCGGACGTGGTATACAGCACGGCACGACTTTGGCTCAACACAGTACTCGACCAGGATAGTACGGAATGTAGGGGGCCGGACCCCTTTTATAGTCCAGTGTACTCACGGCCTAATGCTTCATCAAAGTCCGGTGTGCGCGCTACCCTACTGGATCCGGCTGAGGTGAGTGGAAGCGATTGCTGGCGTGTCCTGGGAAGGAGACTGGGTCCAGCGCTCGCAAACTCATGGGGAGAGTGGCACTGATGGCACGCAGTCACGTACATGACAGAGTACTGGCATCTCCTAGGAAGATGTCGGTCAGCACTAGGTAGTCTGCGGTCGTGGCCGTTGGGGCGGTAAGTAGGAACGATGAGCCAAAGCCGCGGACGCTACACATATTAGAAGTTTTTTGCTGGAAAATTTTTTGCTCAAACCTGGCCCCTGTGGCTCTTCTTCGGGCTCCCGCCTTCAAAACAAACTCTGTGTTAAGTCACCCCTGAAAACCACAACCCGTATTTACCCTGGTCGGTATTTTATGGTAAAAAGGTGGCAATCCTTGGCTGAATATTGTAAACTGCAGGACGTGGTGGATGTTGGAGTGAGGACTGGCCGAGTTGTGCTCCAAATGTTCCTATAATATGTATGGGGGTTAATCCATGATCGTCCGCTTTCTGGGGTAGAAATTACGCAATGTTGGCGCACGCCCTATTTGTGATAAAATCTGCAGCTTTTCTAGTCTCTCAATACTTTTGAACATTAGACGGGGTTAATTGTAAAGGGCCGGGGCCGCCATAGGTCTGACAGATTTACTAATTCTTACCCCAGAAAATGCTGCAGATTGTAGAGTAAATCTTCGCTTTCTTTCCTGACTCTAAGACAGACCAAAATGCGCCAAATTTATTCCGAGACCTGGACCTTCTAGAAATGAGGCCGCGCTTTACTCCGAGACACTTTGGTTTCAGACTGGTCTATGGCACGCTGGTCTACATAAATCTGCCCCCTCCTCTATTATATTACACCAGAGTTATGGAAGAATCCCGGAGAATAACGACACCAGAGACGGTGGTTTTAGCAATAAGCAGAAATGTCATAAAAAGAATGACTTTCTCTATTTTTATTAAATGATGAGAGTTGTGGCTCTTAATTCAGGACCTGGGGAGTGTAAACTCCGGGTGACAGTCAATCTGACCGTCCAGCAATTGTCACAAAGGACAATTCTCATTGTAAGGTCCTGAGGAAAGAGCCACAACCCAGTGATCCAGAGGAAGGCGAAGAAAACCCCCGGAGATCTGTCTCTAAGGGGAAAAATAATTCCTTCCTGACCCCATATGTGGCGATCGGAGATCACCCTGGATCAGATTGATCGTCTGCCTACTGCATCTGGACATAAAGCAGAGTCTGGTTATAACATCCAATACAATGTGACACGTCTACATTACAATGTAACGAAAGGAATCCTCTCCGACAGTTCACAATCAATTATTACCAGGACGCCTAACGCTAAGGAGAGGATCCCACCATTTCCTAAGGGTTCCGCCAAATCTTAAGCCCTGCTCCTAGGAGCTTACAATCTAAAAGAAGGAACCCTCCAAATCTAAAAGGTGTTTTCCCACAAACAAAATTGTGTGATGTCTGATGGCTGGAGGTGCGAGCGCTAGGACCCCAGCATTTACAGGAACGCAGGTCCCCGAGTCCCCTGTGTGAATGGAGCGATAGTTCACAGGAGTGACCACTGCTCCATTCACTGCCCAGAAAATGGACGAAGCTAAAACTGTATCCCAAGTCCAGTACGGACATTCAAAATGGAGACATAGCCCTGCTCCCTGTCCTCTCACTGCAGAGTACGCCTTCCCGGCTATACTAAGGTTAGGACAGACAATGGAGTAACTCGGAGGTCTCCGTCCGGTAGACAGTGAGTGGGGCGGTGGTCACGCATGTGCACGGACACTCCATGTACACAGGGGAAACATAGACCTACGTTCTAGTGATCACTGGGGTCCCAGCGCTCGCACTTCAGCCATCAGATATCTATCACCCGTCCTGTAGGATAAGGGATGAATGTTGATTATGGGAAACCACCTTTATTCTAACCTGATCTCTGTCTAGTGACGACGTCTTAATCTTCCCATGAGTTCTTGACTGTGTTTTATTCTTGAGATTGTGTCGTAGTCTTGAGATTGTGTCGTAGTCTTGAGATTGTGTCGTAGTCTTGAGATTGAGTCTTATTATTGAGATTGTGTCTTAGTCTTGAGATTGTGTCTTATTCTTGAGATTGTGTCTTATTCTTGAGATTGTGTCGCAGTCTTGAGATTGTGTCGCAGTCTTGAGATTGTGTCTTAGTCCTGAGATTGTGTTTTATTCTTGAGATTGTGTCTTATTCTTGAGATTGTGTCATAGTCTTGAGATTGTGTCTTATTCTTGAGAATGTGTCTTATTCTTGAGATTGTGTCTTAGTGTTGAGATTGTGTCTTAGTCTTGAGATTGTGTCTTATTCTTGAGATTGTGTCATAGTCTTGAGATTGTGTCGTAGTCTTGAGATTGAGTCTTATTCTTGAGATTGAGTCTTATTCTTGAGATTGTGTCTTATTCTTGAGATTGTGTTTTATTCTTGAGATAGTGTCTTATTCTTGAGATTGTGTCATAGTCTTGAGATTGTGTCTTATTCTTGAGAATGTGTCTTATTCTTGAGATTGTGTCGTAGTCTTGAGATTGCGTCTTAGTCTTGAGATTGTGTCTTAGTCTTGAGATTGTGTCTTATTCTTGAGATTCTGTCATAGTCTTGAGATTGTGTCATAGTCTTGAGATTGTGTCTTATTCTTGAGATTGAGTCTTATTCTTGAGATTGTGTTTTATTCTTGAGATTGTGTTTTATTCTTGAGATTGTGTCTTATTCTTGAGATTGAGTCTTATTCTTGAGATTGTGTTTTATTCTTGAGATTGAGTCTTATTCTTGAGATTGGGTCTTATTCTTGAGATAGAGTCTTATTCTTGAGATTTAGTCTTATTCTTGAGATTTAGTCTTATTCTTGAGATTGTGTCGCAGTCTTCAGATTGTGTCTTATTCTTGAGATTGTGTCTTATTCTTGAGATTGTGTTGCAGTCTTGAGATTGTGTTTTATTCTTGAGATTGAGTCTTATTCTTAAGATTGTGTTTTATTCTTGAGATTGTGTCGTAGTCTTGAGATTGTGTCTTATTCTTGAGATTGTGTTTTATTCTTGAGATTGTGTCTTATTCTTGAGATTGTGTTTTATTCATGAGATTGTGTCGTAGTCTTGATATTGTGTCGCAGTCTTGAGATTGAGTCTTATTCTTGAGATTGAGTCTTATTCTTGAGATTGGATCTTATTCTTGAGATTGGGTCTTATTCTTGAGATTGGGTCTTATTCTTGAAATTGAGTCTTATTCTTGAGATTGTGTCTTATTCTTGAGATTGTGTCTTATTCTTGAGATTGTGTCGTATTCTTAAGATTGAGTCTTATTCTTGAGATTGTGTCTTATTCTTGAGATTGTGTCTTATTCTTGAGATTGTGTCTTATTCTTCAGAATGTTTCGTAGTTTTGAGAGTGTGTCTTAGTCTTGAGATTGTGTCTTATTCTTGAGATTGTGTCTTATTATTGAGATTGTGTTTTATTCTTGAGACTGTGTCTTATTCTTGAGATTGTGTCTTATTCTTGAGATTGTGCCTTATTCTTAAAATTGAGTCTTATTCTTGAGATTGGGTCTTATTCTTGAGATTGTGTCTTATTCTTGAGATTGTGTCGTAGTCTTGAGATTGTGTCTTAGTCTTGATATTGTGTCTTATTCTTGAGATTGAGTCTTATTCTTGAGATTGTGTTTTATTCTTGAGATTGTGTCGTAGTCTTGAGATTGTGTCTTATTCTTGAGATTGTGTTTTATTCATGAGATTGTGTCGTAGTCTTGATATTGTGTCGCAGTCTTGAGATTGAGTCTTATTCTTGAGATTGAGTCTTATTCTTGAGATTGGATCTTATTCTTGAGATTGGGTCTTATTCTTGAGATTGTGTCTTATTCTTGAAATTGAGTCTTATTCTTGAGATTGTGTCTTATTCTTGAGATTGTGTCTTATTCTTGAGATTGTGTCGTATTCTTAAGATTGAGTCTTATTCTTGAGATTGTGTCTTATTCTTGAGATTGTGTCTTATTCTTGAGATTGTGTCTTATTCTTCAGAATGTTTCGTAGTTTTGAGAGTGTGTCTTAGTCTTGAGATTGTGTCTTATTCTTGAGATTGTGTCTTATTATTGAGATTGTGTTTTATTCTTGAGACTGTGTCTTATTCTTGAGATTGTGTCTTATTCTTGAGATTGTGCCTTATTCTTAAAATTGAGTCTTATTCTTGAGATTGGGTCTTATTCTTGAGATTGTGTCTTATTCTTGAGATTGTGTCGTAGTCTTGAGATTGTGTCTTAGTCTTGATATTGTGTCTTATTCTTGAGATTGAGTCTTATTCTTGAGATTGTGTTTTATTCTTGAGATTGTGTCGTAGTCTTGATATTGTGTCGCAGTCTTGAGATTGTGTCTTATTCTTGAGATTGAGTCTTATTCTTAAGATTGTGTCTTATTCTTGAGATTGTGTCATAGTCTTGAGATTGTGTCGTAGTCTTGAGATTGTGTCTTATTCTTGAGATTGTTTCTTATTCTTGAGATTGTGTCTTAGTCTTGAGATTGTGTCTTATTCTTGAGATTGAGTCTTATTCTTGAGATTGTGTCTTATTCTTGAGATTGTCTCTTATTCTTGAGATTGTGTCTTATTCTTAAGATTGAGTCTTATTCTTGAGATTGTGTCTTATTCTTGAGATTGTGTCTTATTCTTCAGAATGTTTTGTAGTTTTGAGAGTGTGTCTTAGTCTTGAGATTGTGTCTTATTCTTGAGATTGTGTCTTATTCTTGAGATTGTGTTTTATTCTTGAGACTGTGTCTTATTCTTGAGATTTTGTCGTAGTCTTGAGATTGTGTCTTAGTCTTGATATTGTGTCTTATTCTTGAGATTGAGTCTTATTCTTGAGATTGTGTTTTATTCTTGAGATTGGGTCTTATTCTTGAGATTGTGTCGTAGTCTTGATATTGTGTCGCAGTCTTGAGATTGAGTCTTATTCTTGAGATTGTGTCTTATTCTTGAGATTGTCTCTTATTCTTGAGATTGTGTCTTATTCTTAAGATTGAGTCTTATTCTTGAGATTGTGTCTTATTCTTGAGATTGTGTCTTATTCTTCAGAATGTTTTGTAGTTTTGAGAGTGTGTCTTAGTCTTGAGATTGTGTCTTATTCTTGAGATTGTGTCTTATTCTTGAGATTGTGTTTTATTCTTGAGACTGTGTCTTATTCTTGAGATTTTGTCGTAGTCTTGAGATTGTGTCTTAGTCTTGATATTGTGTCTTATTCTTGAGATTGAGTCTTATTCTTGAGATTGTGTCTTATTCTTGAGAATGAGTCTTATTCTTGAGATTGTGTCTTATTCTTGAGATTGTGTCTTATTCTTGAGATTGTTTCGTAGTTTTGAGATTGTGTCTTGGGTCTTGAGATTGTGTCTTATTCTTGAGATTGTGTCTTATTCTTGAGATTGAGTCTTATTCTTGAGATTGTGTTTTATTCTTGAGATTGTGTGGTAGTCTTGAGATTGTGTTTTAGTCTTGGATTGTGTCTTATTCTTGAGATTGAGTCTTATTCTTGAGATTGTGTCTTATTCTTGAGATTGTGTCTAATTCTTGAGATTGAGTCTTATTCTTGAGATTGTGTCTTATTCTTGAGATTGAGTCTTATTCTTGAGATTGTGTCGTAGTCTTGAGATTGAGTCTTATTCTTGAGATTGAGTCTTATTCTTGAGATTGTGTTTTATTCTTGAGATTGTGTTTTATTCTTGAGATTGTGTCTTATTCTTGAGATTGAGTCTTATTCTTGAGATTGTGTTTTATTCTTGAGATTGAGTCTTATTCTTGAGATTGGGTCTTATTCTTGAGATAGAGTCTTATTCTTGAGATTTAGTCTTATTCTTGAGATTTAGTCTTATTCTTGAGATTGTGTCGCAGTCTTCAGATTGTGTCTTATTCTTGAGATTGTGTCTTATTCTTGAGATTGTGTTGCAGTCTTGAGATTGTGTTTTATTCTTGAGATTGAGTCTTATTCTTAAGATTGTGTTTTATTCTTGAGATTGTGTCGTAGTCTTGAGATTGTGTCTTATTCTTGAGATTGTGTTTTATTCTTGAGATTGTGTCTTATTCTTGAGATTGTGTTTTATTCATGAGATTGTGTCGTAGTCTTGATATTGTGTCGCAGTCTTGAGATTGAGTCTTATTCTTGAGATTGAGTCTTATTCTTGAGATTGGATCTTATTCTTGAGATTGGGTCTTATTCTTGAGATTGTGTCTTATTCTTGAAATTGAGTCTTATTCTTGAGATTGTGTCTTATTCTTGAGATTGTGTCTTATTCTTGAGATTGTGTCGTATTCTTAAGATTGAGTCTTATTCTTGAGATTGTGTCTTATTCTTGAGATTGTGTCTTATTCTTGAGATTGTGTCTTATTCTTCAGAATGTTTCGTAGTTTTGAGAGTGTGTCTTAGTCTTGAGATTGTGTCTTATTCTTGAGATTGTGTCTTATTATTGAGATTGTGTTTTATTCTTGAGACTGTGTCTTATTCTTGAGATTGTGTCTTATTCTTGAGATTGTGCCTTATTCTTAAAATTGAGTCTTATTCTTGAGATTGGGTCTTATTCTTGAGATTGTGTCTTATTCTTGAGATTGTGTCGTAGTCTTGAGATTGTGTCTTAGTCTTGATATTGTGTCTTATTCTTGAGATTGAGTCTTATTCTTGAGATTGTGTTTTATTCTTGAGATTGTGTCGTAGTCTTGATATTGTGTCGCAGTCTTGAGATTGTGTCTTATTCTTGAGATTGAGTCTTATTCTTGAGATTGTGTCTTATTCTTGAGATTGTGTCATAGTCTTGAGATTGTGTCTTATTCTTGAGATTGTTTCTTATTCTTGAGATTGTGTCTTAGTCTTGAGATTGTGTCTTATTCTTGAGATTGAGTCTTATTCTTGAGATTGTGTCTTATTCTTGAGATTGTCTCTTATTCTTGAGATTGTGTCTTATTCTTAAGATTGAGTCTTATTCTTGAGATTGTGTCTTATTCTTGAGATTGTGTCTTATTCTTCAGAATGTTTTGTAGTTTTGAGAGTGTGTCTTAGTCTTGAGATTGTGTCTTATTCTTGAGATTGTGTCTTATTCTTGAGATTGTGTTTTATTCTTGAGACTGTGTCTTATTCTTGAGATTTTGTCGTAGTCTTGAGATTGTGTCTTAGTCTTGATATTGTGTCTTATTCTTGAGATTGAGTCTTATTCTTGAGATTGTGTTTTATTCTTGAGATTGGGTCTTATTCTTGAGATTGTGTCGTAGTCTTGATATTGTGTCGCAGTCTTGAGATTGAGTCTTATTCTTGAGATTGTGTCTTATTCTTGAGATTGTCTCTTATTCTTGAGATTGTGTCTTATTCTTAAGATTGAGTCTTATTCTTGAGATTGTGTCTTATTCTTGAGATTGTGTCTTATTCTTCAGAATGTTTTGTAGTTTTGAGAGTGTGTCTTAGTCTTGAGATTGTGTCTTATTCTTGAGATTGTGTCTTATTCTTGAGATTGTGTTTTATTCTTGAGACTGTGTCTTATTCTTGAGATTTTGTCGTAGTCTTGAGATTGTGTCTTAGTCTTGATATTGTGTCTTATTCTTGAGATTGAGTCTTATTCTTGAGATTGTGTCTTATTCTTGAGAATGAGTCTTATTCTTGAGATTGTGTCTTATTCTTGAGATTGTGTCTTATTCTTGAGATTGTTTCGTAGTTTTGAGATTGTGTCTTGGGTCTTGAGATTGTGTCTTATTCTTGAGATTGTGTCTTATTCTTGAGATTGAGTCTTATTCTTGAGATTGTGTCTTATTCTTGAGATTGTGTCTAATTCTTGAGATTGAGTCTTATTCTTGAGATTGTGTCTTATTCTTGAGATTGAGTCTTATTCTTGAGATTGTGTCGTAGTCTTGAGATTGAGTCTTATTCTTGAGATTGTGTTTTATTCTTGAGATTGTGTGGTAGTCTTGAGATTGTGTCTGAGTCTTGGATTGTGTCTTATTCTTGAGATTGTGTCTTATTCTTGAGATTGTGTCTAATTCTTGAGATTGTGTCTTATTCTTGAGATTGAGTCTTATTCTTGAGATTGAGTCTTATTCTTGAGATTCTGTCTTATTCTTGAGATTCTGTCTTATTCTTGAGATTGAGTCTTATTCTTGAGATTGTGTGATATTCTTGAGATTGTGTCGTAGTCTTGAGATTGTGTCTTAGTCTTGAGATTGAGTTTTAATCTTGAGTTGATGTCTTTGTGTCTTTAATCTTTTGATTTGATGAGATTTTCTGTTCTAGAAGAAAAAAACACAATTCAGTTTTATGTTCACTACAATCCCCCAGTATACATATCACCCAGTATACATATAAACCAGTATACATATTACCCAGTATACATATCACCCAGTATACATATCACCCAGTATACATATCATCCAGTATACATATCACCCAGTGTACATATCATCCAGTATACATATCAGGCAGTATACATATATTACCCAGTGTACATATCACCCAGTGTACATATCACCCAGTGTACATATCACCCAGTAACATATTATCCAGTATACATATTACCGAGTGTACATATCCTCCAATATACATATCATCCAGTATACATATTACTCAGTGTAAATATCCTCCAGTATACATATAATACAGTTTACATATCATCCAGTATACATATCATCCAGTGTACATATCACCCAGTATTCATATAATCCAGTATACATATCACACAGTATACATATCACCCAGTATACATATCACCCAGTCTACATATTACCCTGTATACATATCACCAAGTATACATATAACCCAGTATATATATCATCCAGTATACATATCACCCAGTGAACATATCACCCAGTATACATATCACCCAGAATATATATATAACCCAGTATACATATAACCCAGTATATATATCACCTAGTATACATATCACCCAGTATATATATATATATATATATATATATATATATATATATCATCCAGTATACATATAACCCAGTGAACATATCATCCAGTATACATATCACCCAGTATACATATCACCCAGTATACATGTAACCCAGTATACATATCAACCAGTATATGTATCCCCTAGTATACATATCACCCAGTATATCTATCACCCAGTATACATATCACCCAGTATACATATCACCCAGTATACATGTAACCCAGTATACATATCACCCAGTATACATATCACCCAGTATACATATCCCCCAGTATACATATCACCCAATATATATATCACCCAGTATACATATCATTCAGTATACATATCCCCCAGTATACATATCACCCAGTATATATATATATATATCACCCAGTATACATATCACCCAGTATACATATCACCCAGTATACATATCACCAAGTATACATGTAACCCAGTATACATATCACCCAGTATACATATCCCCCAGTATACATATCACCCAGTATATATGTCACCCAGTATACATATCACCCAGTATACATATCACCCAGTATACATATCACCCAGTATACATATCACCCAGTATACATATAACCCAGTATACATATCACCCAGTCTACATATTACCCTGTATACATATCACCAAGTATACATATAACCCAGTATATATATCATCCAGTATACATATCACCCAGTGAACATATCACCCAGTATACATATCACCCAGAATATATATATAACCCAGTATACATATAACCCAGTATACATATCACCCAGTATACACATCATCCAGTATACATATAACCCAGTGAACATATCATCCAGTATACATATCACCCAGTATACATATCACCCAGTATACATGTAACCCAGTATACATATCACCCAGTATATGTATCCCCCAGTATACATATCACCCAGTATATATATCACCCAGTATACATGTAACCCAGTATACATATCCCCCAGTATACATATCACCCAATATATATATCACCCAGTATACAAATCATCCAGTATACATATCCCCCAGTATACTTATCACCCAGTATATATATCACCCAGTATACATATCACCCAGTATACATATCACCCAGTATACATATCACCAAGTATACATGTAACCCAGTATACATATCACCCAGTATACATATCCCCAGTATACATATCACCCAGTATATATATCACCCAGTATACATATCACCCAGTATACATATCACCCAGTATACATATAACCCAGTATACATATCACTTAGCATACATATCCCCCAGTATACATATCACCCAGTATACATATCACCCAGTATACATATCATCCAGTATAAATATCACCCAGTATACATATCACCCAGTATACATATCTTCCAGTATACATATCGTCCAGTATATATATATCCCAGTATACATATCACCCAGTATACATATCATCCAGTATACATATCATCCAGTATACATATCACCCAGTATACATGTCACCCAGTATACATATCACCTAGTATATATATATCATCCAGTATACATATAACCCAGTGAACATATCACCCAGTATACATATCACCCAAAATACATATAACTTAGTATACATATCCCCCAGTATACATATCCCCCAGAATACATATCACCCAGTATACATATCCCCCAGTATACATATCACCCAGTATACATATCACCCAGTATACTTATCATCCAGTATACATATCACCCAGATTACATATCACCCAGAATAAATATGTAATTACAGATATACACAATAATAGACATGAATAATCCAGTGAGGGAATGTTATCAAATTCTCTACGCCACTTTTATGCCGTATAAAAAGTCACATTATAGTGCACACCCAGTGTACATATCACCCAGTGTACATATCATCCACTATACATATTACTCAGTGTACATATCCTCCAGTATACATATAATACAGTTTACATATCATCCAGTATACATATCACCCAGTATTCATATCATCCAGTGAACATATCACCCAGTATACATATCATCCAGTATACATATCACCCAGTATACATATTACCCTGTATACATATCACCAAGTATACATATAACCCAGTATATATATCATCCAGTATATATATCACCCAGTATACATATCACCAAGTATACATGTAACCCAGTATACATATCACCCAGTATACATATCCCCAGTATACATATCACCCAGTATATATATCACCCAGTATACATATCACCCAGTATACATATCACCCAGTATACATATAACCCAGTATACATATCACTTAGCATACATATCCCCCAGTATACATATCACCCAGTATACATATCACCCAGTATACATATCATCCAGTATAAATATCACCCAGTATACATATCACCCAGTATACATATCTTCCAGTATACATATCGTCCAGTATATATATATCCCAGTATACATATCACCCAGTATACATATCATCCAGTATACATATCATCCAGTATACATATCATCCAGTATACATATCACCCAGTATACATGTCACCCAGTATATATATATATCATCCAGTATACATATAACCCAGTGAACATATCACCCAGTATACATATCACCCAAAATACATATAACTTAGTATACATATCCCACAGTATACATATCCCCCAGAATACATATCACCCAGTATACATATCCCCCAGTATACATATCACCCAGTATACATATCACCCAGTATACTTATCATCCAGTATACATATCACCCAGATTACATATCACCCAGAATAAATATGTAATTACAGATATACACAATAATAGACATGAATAATCCAGTGAGGGAATGTTATCAAATTCTCTACGCCACTTTTATGCCGTATAAAAAGTCACATTATAGTGCACACCCAGTGTACATATCATCCACTATACATATTACTCAGTGTACATATCCTCCAGTATACATATAATACAGTTTACATATCATCCAGTATACATATCACCCAGTATTCATATCATCCAGTGAACATATCACCCAGTATACATATCATCCAGTATACATATCACCCAGTATACATATTACCCTGTATACATATCACCAAGTATACATATAACCCAGTATATATATCATCCAGTATATATATCACCCAGTATACATGTCACCCAGAATATATATATCACCCAGTATACATAAAACCCAGTATACATATCACCCAGTATATATATATATATATATATATATATATATCATCCAGTATACATATAACCCAGTGAACATATCACCCAGTATACATATCACCAAGTATACATATCACCCAGTATACATGTAACCCAGTATACATATCACTCAGTATACATATCCCCCAGTATACATATCACCCAGTATATATATCAATCACCCAGTATACATATCACCCAGTATACATATCATCCAGTATACATATCACCCAGTATATATATCATCCAGTATACATATAACCCAGTGAACATATCACCCAGTATACATATTACCCAGTATACATATCACCCAGTATACATATAACCCAGTATACTTATCACCCAGTATACATATCACAAAGTATACATATCACCCAGTATACATATCCCCCAGTACACATATCACCCAGTATATATATCACCCAGTATACATATCACCCAGTATACATATCACGCAGTATACATATCATCCAATATACATATCCCCCAGTATACATATCACCCAGTATATATATATCACCCAGTATACATATCACCCAGTATACATATCACCCAGTATACATATCACCAAGTATACATGTAACCCAGTATACATATCACCCAGTATACATATCCCCCAGTATACATATCACCCAGTATATATATCACCCAGTAGACATATCACCCAGTATACATATCACTTAGTATACATATCCCCCAGTATACATATCACCCAGTGTACATATCATCCACTATACATATTACTCAGTGTACATATCCTCCAGTATACATATAATACAGTTTACATATCATCCAGTATACATATCACCCAGTATTCATATCATCCAGTGAACATATCACCCAGTATACATATCATCCAGTATACATATCACCCAGTATACATATTACCCTGTATACATATCACCAAGTATACATATAACCCAGTATATATATCATCCAGTATATATATCACCCAGTATACATATCACCCAGAATATATATATCACCCAGTATACATAAAACCCAGTATACATATCACCCAGTATATATATATATATATATATATATATATATATATATATATATCATCCAGTATACATATAACCCAGTGAACATATCACCCAGTATACATATCACCAAGTATACATATCACCCAGTATACATGTAACCCAGTATACATATCACTCAGTATACATATCCCCCAGTATACATATCACCCAGTATATATATCAATCACCCAGTATACATATCACCCAGTATACATATCATCCAGTATACATATCACCCAGTATATATATCATCCAGTATACATATAACCCAGTGAACATATCACCCAGTATACATATTACCCAGTATACATATCACCCAGTATACATATAACCCAGTATACTTATCACCCAGTATACATATCACAAAGTATACATATCACCCAGTATACATATCCCCCAGTACACATATCACCCAGTATATATATCACCCAGTATACATATCACCCAGTATACATATCACGCAGTATACATATCATCCAATATACATATCCCCCAGTATACATATCACCCAGTATATATATATATCACCCAGTATACATATCACCCAGTATACATATCACCCAGTATACATATCACCAAGTATACATGTAACCCAGTATACATATCACCCAGTATACATATCCCCCAGTATACATATCACCCAGTATATATATCACCCAGTATACATATCACCCAGTATACATATCACTTAGTATACATATCCCCCAGTATACATATCACCCAGTATACATATCACCCCCGTATACATATCACCCAGTATACATATCATCCAGTATACATATCACCCAGTATACATATCACCCAGTATACATATCATCCAGTATATATATCACCCAGTATACATATCACCCAGTATACATATCACCCAGTATACATATCATCCAGTATACATATCACCCAGTATACATGTCACCCAGTATACATATCACCCAGTATATATATATCATCCAGTATACATATAACCCAGTGAACATATCACCCAGAATAGATATCACCCAGTATACATATCACCCAAAATACATATAACTTAGTATACATATCACCCAGTATACATATCCCCCAGTATACATATCACCCAGCATACATATTCCCCAGTATACATATCACCCAGTATACATATCACCCAGTATACATATCATCCAGTATACATATCACCTAGATTACATATCACCCAGAATAAATATGTAATTACAGATATACACAATAATAGACATGAATAATCCAGTGAGGGAAACTTATCAAATGCTCTACGCCACTTTTATGCCGTATAAAAAGTCACGTTATAGTGCACACCCAGTGTACATATCACCCAGTGTACATATCATCCACTATACATATTACTCAGTGTACATATCCTCCAGTATACATATAATACAGTTTACATATCATCCAGTATACATATCACCCAGTATTCATATCATCCAGTATACATATCACCCAGTATACATATCACCCAGTATACATATCATCCAGTATACATATCACCCAGTATACATATTACCCTGTATACATATCACCCAGTATACATATCACCCAGAATATATATATCACCCAGTATACATAAAACCCAGTATACATATCACCCAGTATATATATATATATATATATATATATATATATCATCCAGTATACATATAACCCAGTGAACATATCACCCAGTATACATATCACCCAGTATACATATCACCCAGTATACATGTAACCCAGTATACATATCACTCAGTATACATATCCCCCAGTATACATATCACCCAGTATATATATCAATCACCCAGTATACATATCACCCAGTATACATATCATCCAGTATACATATCACCCAGTATACATATCACCCAGTATATATATCATCCAGTATACATATAACCCAGTGAACATATCACCCAGTATACATATTACCCAGTATACATATCACCCAGTATACATATCACCCAGTATATATATCATCCAGTATACATATAACCCAGTGAACATATCACCCAGTATACATATTACCCAGTATACATATCACCCAGTATACTTATCACCCAGTATACATATCACCCAGTATACTTATCACCCAGTATACATATCACCCAGTATACATATCACAAAGTATACATATCACCCAGTATACATATCCCCCAGTACACATATCACCCAGTATATATATCACCCAGTATACATATCACCCAGTATACATATCACCCAGTATACATATCATCCAGTATACATATCACCCAGAATACATATCACCCAGTATACATATCACCCAGAATACATATCATCCAGTATACATATAACCCAGTATACATATCACCCAGAATAAATATGTAATTACAGATATACACAATAATAGAAATGAATAATCCAATGAGGGAATCTTATCAAATGTTCTACGCCACTTTTATGCCGTATAAAAAGTCACATTATGGTGCACGCCGTATTTGCGCCATAGTTGCAGCTTTTCACACATTTCACCACCTTTATAAGTGACAGGAAAAGTTAGCAGGATTTCACAGCGGGAGCGGCAGAGCGGGAGCGGGGCCCCTCATGGATCAAAATATTTAGCATCACTTATGGCAGAAATTGGCACAAAATATGGAGCAAATCTCCTCCTGCTCATAGCAGACGTAGATATCAACCAATACTCCGGGACCGGAAGATGAAACACCGGTCATATGGCCATAGAGAAAGTTCAGATCCTGGAATCTCCTCAGAACGGACATATGTCAGCTCATAAATGTCGGGTGTATAACTTCCCTACATACCTGGAGGATTTCTCTTCCTTTCTTGGTGCTGGTCACGTGGAGAGCTCTCCTCAGGTCTTCAGTCTCTTCATGTAAAAATGAGCCGTCCAATAGTCTATGGTCTTCATACACCAAGTACATCATTGTGATGTCATGGAATGTTCAGGTGTCATGTGGTCTCGTGATGCCATGGAATGTTCAGGTGTCATGTGATCTGGTGATGTCATGGAATGTTCAGGTGTCATGTGACCTGGTGATGTCAGGTGTCATGTGATCTTGTAATGTATTTTGGTGTCAAGGATGCCATTGTTAAATATTAATAAAGTTTCCAATATTTAAACGAATGTCATCCATTTTGTTGGTGGGATTGTCATTCTGTTTTATGTTATGTAAACTAAACTAAACTTCCGACAAGCTTCTGACATGTCATAGTGACATTTCAGAAGTTTTGATTGGAGGGGGTCCGAGAACTGAGACCCCCACCAATCGCTAAAACTAAGCGGCAGAAGTGCTCGGCTTTTTCCGGAAATCAGTGCATCTGAGTGCGGACTCAATAGAAAGTCTATGAACCCGTACTCCGATACATCGACTTTCCGGAGAAAGATGAACAGAAACGAAGCTGCTCAGCTCTCACAGGAGCTCTTCTGCCACTTCGTTTTAGGATTGGTGGGGGTCTTAGTGCTTGGACCCCCTACAATTAAATCTTCTGACATGTCACTATGACGTGTCAGAAGTTTGTGGAACGTTTAGTTACCCGTTACTGATTTGTATGGGTGCTCGCCCTAATGAGAAACCGTCATGTTTTGTCATTTTTAAACCACATTCCTCCCCTTGTTCCTGGCGTCCTCTTGATTCCAGCGCTGTCATTTTTTTTTCTCTGGCCCTCCCGTTGCCCCGCTACATCCCAAGCTCCGCGCCTACTATGCCAATTTTGAGTAAAGGTACAGAGAGCAGGAGACATTATCTGGCTGGTTCTGGCTTCTGCTGTGCCTGATGTCCACTCGCTCTATTTGGGACTTTCTGTTACCCTCGGGCTGTCTGGTTACCTGTTCAGGTATTGCCTGCACTGCCCCCCTTATCCAACACTGAACTCTGTTAGAACAACCTGGGTTCTCTGCAGCATAAACCATCCCGCCTAGCGGTGGGCTCTGGCGAATAACTCGGAGAAGCCTTAGACTCTGTCCATCAGAGTTGTGACGGATTTGGGGTTGCGGTCTTATTCGCACGCTTACTCCCGACAGTCTCCAGCAGCCTATTGGGAAATACGCAACCAGTGATTCCATAACAGATAATGCCACAGTGCCCTCTGTAGATAATGCCACACACCCACCCATAGATAATGGCACAGTGCCCGCTGTAGATAATGCCACACACCCACCTGTAGATAATGCCACAGTGCCCTCTGTAGATAATGCTACACACCCACCTGTAGATAATGCCACAGTGCCCTCTGCAGTTACTGCCCATAACGGTTCTCACCGGTTTGTTCGTGGATCCTCGGTGTCGTCGGGGAGATGGTGCTTGGAACCCTGGCAATGCTTGGCACAGCGGGTAGAGGTGGTCGGATGAATAGGTACAGTCAGGACAGGCAGCAGACGTCGTAACGGGTATATGGCAGCAATAGGTCAAGGCAGGCGGCGGACAAGGATAGTCAAGTTCAAGCAGAGAGGTCAGTAACGGGAAATCCAGACAAAAGGCAGGAGGGATGGAAACAGGGAACCAGGGCACAGCACATCCATGATGCTCAACCATGTGACTCCCGGCTGTCAGCTGACATACCCGGAAGTAACAATGTAAACAACACAGAGCATGCTGACTCAATGGGAGGCTGTAGAAGTATCTGTTTGCTACACCTCATGCTATTCAAGGATGGAGTATAACACTATTAGGTTGGATATATGTTGCGTATCAGCTCAGGACCGCAATTGGACTACCACGATAGGAGCACCTACCCTGAAAATACATAATATATGGATAGAAGAACGACGTAATTGTAAACCTCACTTAAAACATTTGACACACTCCTGGACTCAATTGCCATACCTGCTACTTATTGATTGATATATTACAAGTGACTACACTGGGACTAGGAATGCATTACCATACCCCCACCCAGAGGACCAGAAAAGCCCTATGACTTGATATGGATTGTATATTAAATAAAACAGGTATAATTTGTTTGCTCGTTTAAACCTTCAGGATGTACGCAAGCCAGTCTGTAGATCCATTGGGCCTCTTCACGCAGAATGAGGTTATCCCAATCCCCTCCCCGTTTAGGAGGACGTACCAGTTCAATTGCCTGAAATTTTAAACATTCTGCCCTGCCTTGATGTTTTGCATGCACATGTTTTGATATGGAAGTATCTCTTTCATTTGTAACATCTCCAACATGTTCCCTAATCTGGCGCCGAAACTGCCGTATCGTCTTGCCCACGTAATTCAGTGGGCACGGACATGTGATTAAATAGACAACTCCAGCCGTTTTGCAGTTCACAAAATCTCAGATATCATACTCAACCTTGGTGGTAACACTTTTGAATTTTTTTCCACTTTGAATGAAATCACAGGCTCTACAACTACCACATCTGTGTGTACCCGGTATCTGCCTGTCTAACCAAGTACCCTTTTGGATTATTGGATCAAAACAACTCTGCATCACCCTATCCCTGATGTTTTTACCTCTACGGAACGTGACTGAAGGCCATTGTGTTATCTGATCCGCCAAGTCCGCATCGGCTCCTAGGATACGCCAATACCTCTTGAGGATTTCCATGATCTCAGATTGTTTGGAGTCAAAAGTACCTATGAGCCTAGTGACCCTTTCCTCTTGACGTTGTCTAGGGACTAAAAGGCTCTGCCTATCTGCATCCCTCGCTCCCTCATAGGCCTTTCTAATTACCCCCTTAGGGAAGCCCCTCTCCTTCAATCTGTTTGTGAGGTCATGTGCCTGTGACTCAAAATCGTTCATTGAACTACAATTTCGGCGTACTCTCATAAATTGGCCTCTGGGAATCCCACGTTTGAGGGGATAAGGGTGACAACTGTTCCATTGTAGGAAACTATTGGTTGCTGTCTCCTTTCGGTGTACTTTAGTACGTATTGTGCCTTCCTTAGTTTTAATTATCTTAAGATCTAAAAAAGATAATTCCTGATCACTGATCTCACATGTGAACCTGAGCCCTAGATCGTTTGTATTAAGGGCTGCCACAAAATTATTGAATTCCTCCACTGTGGAATTCCAGAGCAACAACACGTCATCAATATATCTAATCCAGATACCTATTGATGAAGTCCACTTGACAAATTTATCCCCAAAGACCACTGTCTCTTCCCACCAACCAAGAAACAAGTTTGCATAAGTGGGAGCAGTGGGACTCCCCATTGCTGTACCACGTTGCTGATGAAAAATACGGTCTTCAAAGATAAAAACATTCCTTTCTAACACAAAGTGTAATAATTGCAAAACAAGCTGGTTATGAGCCACATATTGAGTGCCCCTAGATTTTAGAAAGTATTCCACTGCTTCACAGCCAAGTCTATGTGGAATGGAGGAATACAAAGCCTCCACATCCAAACTCGCCAGAAATGTATTTTGTTTCAAAGTGATACCCTCAATTTGTTTCCGTGTTGTGCAGTAGAATACCTGCTGCTGAAGATATATCGCTGGCATCCTGGCCAGACTGACAGACCCCTGATTATAAGTATAGAAATGCGTAGGGTCGGGTGAAGTGAGGGAATTTTGCGTAGGGGGCAGTGGCATTGTTGTGCATCTGTACATTGGGAGAATCTGGTGCGGTTACCGCAGGCTCCTGTGTGAACGAGGGTCCAAACCACTGCTTTACCAATGTTATACGCTGATTCCATATTTTGATATCTCTGTTTACATACCCAGTCACAAAGGGTTCGCAAACGAACTAGGACTGGGAGTATTGTGTTTAATACGTTTTTAAATACACGGTTGGGCTTTTCACAGTGGTGATTGTACCCCTGTTTTTAGATAGCTATGAAATAAAAATTATACATTTTACTCATTTATCACTTCAGTGAATAACCAGGGCACAGGGAACTCACGGGGAACTTGGTTGAACAAGCAGGGATGCAAAGGAGGAGGAACCTTAAATAGGAAGTCTTAGGAATTAAGGCGCGCGCTGGCCCTTTAAGAAAGGACGAGTCAGCGCGTGCACCCTCTAGTGACTGCAGCCGCACATCGAGGATGACGGCCGCGGAGGGAGGTAAAGGATGCACTCACCTGACGCCGTCCAGGGCCAGCAGAGCGTCCGGATCGGGTAAGTGGAGCTCGGGATGAGCAGCTGGTGATGGACGGAGCTGGAACCGGAGCAGAGGCCGTGGGGACGGTGGGGAACGGCGCGGGAGCCGTTACAGTACCCCCCCCCCCCCTTTACTCTCCCTCTTTTTAGGCTTGCTTAGAAACCTTCGCTCAAAGTCCTTCATGAGAGCTGGGGCGTTGATATTCTCCACGGGCTCCCATGATCTCTCCTCAGGACCATAATCTTTCCAGTCCACTAGGTACCACAATGTCCCCCGTAATCGTTTGACATCCAGGATCTCTTGAATTTCAAATTCGGCATCAGCCGCTGGCGCAAGATGGACAGGAATTTTCTTAGAAAAACGGTTGAGTATAGTGGGTTTCAGCAGAGAAATATGGATGGAGTTAGAGATTGTCAGAGACTGAGGAAGGCGAAGTCTGAAAGTTACTGGATTAATTTGTTTAGTTATTTCATAGGGACCCAGAAACAGAGGAGCTAGCTGAAGGGGTCTTCAGACGTATGTACCGGGTGGACAGCCAGACTTTATCCCCAGGAAGGAGCTGCGGCGGTATCCTGCGTCTTTTATCCGCGTCTTTTTTAAACATGGCTACGGCTTTGTGGATGGAGTCCTTGGCCGTCTGCCAAATCCGTACGAACCTCAGAAGGCACAGAGACTGGTAGGGGAATTCCTGGGTGCTGGCCATACACCAAGCAGAAGGGAGAAGAGCGGGTAGATTCCCCCGTATGGTTGTTGTAGGAAAATTCGGCCCATGGAAGCAGACTTGTTCAGTCATCTTGTCGCGGAGACACGAAATTCCTGAGGAAACCTTCAAGTATTTGGTTTATCCGCTCTACTTGACCATTGGATTGGGGATGGTACACGGAAGAGAAGTCCAGTTTGACCTTCAGCAGTTTGCACAAGGCTCTCCAGAACTTGGATGTGAACTGAACTCCTCTGTCAAAAACAATGTGCTTAGGAAGACCATGAAGGCAAAAGATGTGCTTGACAAACAGCGTTGCCAGTCGGGAAGATGACGGAAGGCCTGAGAGAGATACGAAGTGCGCCATCTTAGAAAAGCGATCCACCACAACCCAGATCACGGTACACCCAGCAGAACTAGGTAGATCGGTGATGAAGTCCATGGCTAGGTGCGACCAGGGAGAGTCAGGCACGGGCAGGGAGTGCAAAAGGCCAGCAGGTCTTGAATGGGAGACTTTATTTTGAGAGCAAGTGGAGCAGGCAGAAACAAAGTCTTTAGTGTCTTGGGACATGGAAGGCCCCCAGTACTGACGGGCAATCAAATTGAGAGTCTTTTTGATGCCAGGGTGCCCCGAAACCCTGGAGGCATGACCCCAACGCAGAACACAATCCCTTTGTTTAGGGGGTACGTAGGTCTTTCCTCGAGGAATGTGTACCACTTCAGCTGGAGCAGCGATCACAGTACGTTTCGGATCTATAATAAACTGTTTGTATACCTATGTTAGACAAGGCATCGGCCCTCACATTCTTGTCGGGCGATAATGGAGCTCAAACTGGAACCTGGTAAAGAAGAGTGACCACCTGGACTGACGAGGGTTCAACCGTTGGGCCGTTTGGAGGTAGGTCTGTAAATATTAGGATCGGATGAGCTGCACCCTCTTGTAGATGTCTCCACTCTTCCAGAGCCAATTTGTTGGCCAGTAACTCCCGATCCCCAATAGAATAGTTGCGTTCTGCGGAAGAGAAGAGCTTAGAGAAATATCCACATACCATTGACTTGCCCTTGGGACCTCTCTGGAACAGGATGCGACAGAGGTTGCGTCCACCTCCAACAAGAACTGCAGAGAGACATCCGGATGATGGAGGATAGAGGCTGACGTGAAGGCACTCTTCATGCTATTGAATGCGGACTCTGCCTCGGGAGTCCACACCTTGGCGTTCATGCCCTTCTTAGTGAAGTTACAGATAGGAGAAGTCAGTGAGGAGAAGTTTAAAATAAACTGTCTATAAAAATTGGCGAATCCCAAAGACTTTGAGGGTGTGGCCCATTCCAGGACAGACTTTACCTTCTCAGGATTCATCTCGAGACCTCGATTCGAGACGATGTAGCCCAGGAACGGTAGAGCATCTCTGTCAAACAGGCACTTCTCCAACTTGGCATACAGACGATTCTCCCTTAACCGTAGCAGAACTTGACGGGCATGTGTCTGATGCGTCATAGGATCTGGAGAAAAAAATCAAGATTTCATCACGATAGACCACAACACAAACATAGAGGAGGTCACAGAAAATGTCATTAACAAACTCCTGGAAGACCGTGGGAGCATTACACAGGCCGAAGGGCATTACTAGATACTCATAGTGTCCATCACGGGTGTTAAATGGAGTCTTCCATTCGCCACCCTGGCGAATCCGGATTAGGTTGTAAGCCCGATGCAGGTCTAGTTTAGAAAAAATCTTGGTACCACGTATACGATCAAACAGTTCAGAGATCAGTGGCAACGTATATTTATTCTTCACCATGATCTGGTTGAGACCACGGTAGTCGATACAAGAACGCAGGGAGCCATCTCTCTTTTTGACAAAGAAGAACCCGGCTCCTGCCGGGGAGGAGGATTTTCATATGAAGCCCCTCTCCATGTTCTCTTTCACATAGGCGGACATGTACAGAGTCTCTGGCAAGGAGAGAGGATATACCCTACCACGGGGAAGGGATGCACCAGGAATCAGCTCGATAGGGCAGTCATACGCCTGATGTGGAGGTAATGTCTCCACCTTCCTCTTGCTGAAGATGTCCGAAAATACAGCATAATGACCCGGCAATCCTGCCAATGACCGAGGAAGAGGAGGCTGAACTGAACGAATCTGCACCAGGCAACGGCTTTGACACTTAGGTCTCCTCTGGAGCACCTCACCAGAATTCCAGTCCAGGACTAGAGCATGCAGTCGGAGCCAAGGCAAGCCCAGCAACACAGGGTTAACAGCTTTGGATAGGATATAGAACGGCAGAAGATCAGAGTGAAGGGCTCATACTTGTAGCCTCAGTGGCTTGGTCACAGCTATAATTGTGTCTGACAGAGGTAGTCCATTTACTGAAGCAACTGTCAACGGGTTCTCCAGATGGGTGGTGGGTAATTGAAGAAGGTCCACCAGGTCTCCACGGATGAAATTAGCAGCAGAACCAGAGTCCAGATACGCAGAGACCTGATGCGTTCTCTCGCCGGACACTATGGTCACAGGTACGGACAATCTAGACGGAAGTCCCTTCTTACCAAAGGTTTTCACTCCTAGCAACCCTAGACTTTGGGATCTTTGGGGACACAGGCGCACAAGATGGCCAACGTGGCTGCAATAAAGACAGTCCAACAGTGCGTCTGCGTTGTCTCTCCTGGGTGGATAGCTTACACTGGTCCATTAACAAAGACTCCTTAGGAGGATCGACATCTGAGGACAGCAGGGGTTGCTGCAAAGTAGGAGCCAGACTGATAATGACTCCCTCCCGTCTAAACTCTTGGAATTGTTCTCGGATCTGTATATCAATCCGGGCGGACAGAAGGATGAGGTCATCCAGGGTAGGCGGCAGATCTCGAGCGGCAAGTTCGTCCTTAATTTTAGGAGCCAGTCCATGCCAGAATGCAGCTACCAGGGCCTCATTGTTCCATAACAGCTCTCCCGCCAGGGTGCGGAAGTGGATGGCGTACTCACTCATGGAGGTGTCTCCTTGGCGTAGGTTAATCAAAGAGGCCGATGCAGATGAGACCCATCCAGGCTACTCAAACACCATACGAAAAGTCTGGAGGAAGCCTTGGAAAAGAGACATGATGAAAGCGACCCTTGCACCATCAGACGAAAATGCCCTACTATACAGGCTGAAGTGGATCTGGTACTGATTCAGAAATCCATGGCAGGTACTTGCGTCTCCATCATAGCCGTCAGGAAGTGGCAAAGAAACACGCGGGTCAACACTGCCAAGAGGTTTAGTCTGAGGATCAACACTGCCAGGAGGTGTAGTAGGAGGAACGACAGTATGTGCCTCATGCCGACGTGCAAGAATTTTCAACGCCTGGAGGAGTTGGTACTGTCGAGAATGGAGGTCTAGCATACCTGCATGCATTTCTCGAGAGGTCGTCATGGTCTTGAATCGACCAGCGGAGTCCATCGCCTGAGTGTACTGTCAGGTAGGGTTTGTGGACCCACTGGGCCGTACCGCCTTGACGTTATGGCAGCTGGTCAACAGGGTGCAGGTCAATGTCTATAGTTCATATAGGGTACCTGTGGCAGCTCGGACAGTAGCAAGGCAGGCTCGGCTGGGACAAGGCAGCAGGTAGACGTCAGACGAGGTGAAGCAGGTAAGGCATGGTATACAGCACGGCACGACTTTGGCTCAGCACAGTACTCGACCAGGATAGTACAGAATACAAGGAACAGGAACAGGAACACACTAGGAGACCATTGCATAGACAAACTAGGGAAACAACAACAACGCTTAGGCATCGAAGCAGGGGGCTGGAACCCTCTTATAGTCCAGGGTACTCACGGCCTGATGCTTCATCAAAGTCTGGTGTGAGCGCTGCCCCTTTAAGAGCGGGCACAAGCATGCGCACACACCCTACGGGATCCGGCTGAGGTGAGTGGAAGCGAGTGCTGGCGTCTCGTGGGAAGGAGACTGGGGAAAGCGCTCGCCGACTCGTGGCTGCGGCTGTCATGGAGGGTGTGGCACTGATGGCCCGCAGCCACGGACATGACAGAGTACTGGCGTCTCCTAGGAAGGAGATGTCGGTCAGCACTAGGTAGTCTGCGGTCGCGCCCGTCTGGGCGGTAAGTAGAAATGATGTATATGGGGAAGGAAGAAGAAGAAGTATGTGATCTGAAATTAATATGTAACTTTTATTAATATGCATTAAATGAAATGAAAATAAACAGTAAAATATCCGATGGTGTAAAAGGTATGTGTGAGTGACCCCCAAACTCACATACCTAGGCCATATATATTGAAGATGTCATTGTTTGTGATTCATGACAAAGTGTTCAAAAAGGAACACGTGTGACTATGCTTCCAAACCAGCAATTGTATTCTCAGGTCTGCGGTAGTGCAGTGTTGAAGCAGGGTAGCTAGTGTCACCACCATGCAGCTGCACTACAGCAAAGTGTGAACATGGGTCTAGAGACTAACCCTCTCATAGGTATGATGTGTGCCAGACCAGGAGCACAAACAGCCACTCAGGCTGTGCTGCTGTGATATGCAAAGACCTTGTGTGTGTCCTTGTTATATAAGAAACCGTGTAGTAAATGAATTATTTATTATGAACTGAATTAGTCGGTTTCAGTAGGGATGCCGGCAACCTTATAAGAATTGAAGCAAACGGGTCAGAGTAGTGGGAGCCACTCATGCCCGTGATGTTCCTGGTTCAGGATGAATGTCCTGCTGCACCCATACACACAATTGCCGCAGAGGGTGTGAATAGTAAGCAGACAGCTGCGCTGTCATGCCTTCGCTCTGTGTGCCAGAGCAGTAGCCTGGAGATAAGCTCTATATCCCCTGCTGTGCCGAACTAAGACGCGTGTAGCCAGCCGCTCATGTGTGACAGCAGATTGCGCTGTGCTGAGCAGCACTGTCACTAAAGCACACGGGTCAGAGTAGTGAAAACCACTCATCCCCGTGATGTTGCTGTAGGACACGGCTGATTCAGGGTGAAATCCTGCCGTACCTACAAGCACAATTGCCGCAGAAGGTGTGAGTATTGAGCAAGCAGCTGCACTCTCACGCCGCCGCTCTGTGGATCAGAGCAGTAGCGTGGAGACCAGCTGTATCTCCCTTGCTGTGCTCGCGCCCAGTGTGAGCTCAGACGCGGCACAGATAATGTGCCAAAGCGCAGATCCACTGTGAGTGGACCTGAGCTATGTGTGCAGCCCTGTCCCCGTGGGTGACCGGGTAAGCAGTGATGAGGGAGCCGCACGGCAATTGCACCGGCGGTCAGATTAGAACGGCGGCTGGAAGAAGCGTACAACCAGCCGCTCGTATATGACAGCAGGATACGCTAGGCTGAATAGCACAGCCACACTGTTAACTGTCGGCTGAATAAACTGCTGTCAACCAGGTAGGAAGCATTGATAATTCATTGGCCTGTCAGGCATATATGGCCATGTGTTACACCAGGGAAGGATTAAAAGGATTGAGCACCCGACGCGCGTTTCGCCAGCATTCTGGCTTCTTCTAGGGGTGGGGGACCGCCATTAAACCGTCCTATTAATAGGACTGAAATTGATTGACATCCAGGCCAGCCAATCCTGAGCCTGGGAAAGAATGCAATAGTGATGTTAACTAAATAACCACTTGAATAAGGAGCAGTGGATTATAAATGCTCACAATTCTCAGACAATAGTATCAATGTCAATTATCCAAATAGGAGTAAAATAGATTTAAAGGGGCCAGAAAAAATCTCTACCGGAGAGAATCTCCTTGCAATAGAAGAAATGATTAACTAAAAGAAAATAATTCTTATTATCAGCAACAATAGTAAATAGTAAGGGAAGAATTATTCCAACAAATTAAAAATTCATTGTCAAAATATCCAGCACAGAATAATTCTCTATATTTAGAAATTACCAAATTGTCACATTTATCGCAAGAGTTATGTATATGTGTTTCTCAAATTATCAGAAGGTCCTATGAAGAAATAACATATTCAGAGCAAAACCAGTATCAAAGAAAACTACCGAACCCAAAGTTCTCATTCAGTCCAGATGGATTGACCGTATTGAGATTAAATATCCATTCACTTTCTTTTTTGAGGAGTGCCAGATCTAAATCTCCCCTTCTAATGCCCAATCGTACTTGGCATATAGCCCAGCCTTTAAGAGTAGTCCAATTCAGATTATGTTTAATTTTAAAGTGTCTGGCTATTGGGGTAAGGCAGAATGGTCTATTTCTAGACTGACAATCACTCAGATTTTTATCGTAATTAATGATGGAATTAATATGTTCCCTGATACGGATGCGTAATTCTCTCACTGTTTTGCCAATGTATTTAAGGCCACAAGGGCATTCAAGGCAATAAATCACCCCAGGTGTGTCACACCTGATGTGGTCCCTGATGTTATGCTTGTTTCCATATGCGTCTATAAAGTGTCTTTTCTGTACCAGGATTCTACAAGCCCTGCACATTTTGCAAGGATAAAATCCAGGATTCAAAGTAGTCTTGACACTATTCGCCCTTGAAAAATGGCTACGTACTAGCACGTTTGAAATAGTCTGACCCTTTCTATAGCCCAAAGAGACTCTGTTGTCCAAAAGGTTTCTCAGTGTGGGATCACTGAGCAAAATTTTCCAATGGCGATTAAGGACGTTATTCATTTCATCCCAGTTTTCATGAAAATCGGTAATGAAACGTGGTTGTTCTCGTCCTGTATCTACTTTCACCTTTGGGACCAACAGCGTTTGACGATCTGTTCTCAAAGCCCAATTGTATGCCCTCTTAATGCTTTTTTTAGAATAATTTCTAACTGACAGTCTGTTTTTCAATTGAGCTGCCCTTGTTTTAAAGAGCTGAAAAGTTGAGCAATTCCGTCTAAGACGCAAAAATTCCCCCTTAGGGATCCCTTTGATAGTATTGATAGAATGAGCACTCGTGGCATCTAGAAGGCTATTTGTGGCCGTGTCTTTACGGAAAAGGTCAGTCTCAATGGTTCCATGTTCATTTACAAAAATCCTCACATCCAAGAAGTAGAAATGATGAGCCGCGGCCGCGGACTTTACACATATTAGACGTTTTTTGCGGAAAAATGTTTTGCTCAAACCTGGCCCCTGTGGCTCTTCTTCGGGCTCCCTCCTTCAAATCAAACTCTGTGTTAAGCCTCCCCTGAAAAGTGGCCCGTATTTACCCTGGTCAGTATTTTATGGTAAAAAGGTGGCAATCCTTGGCTGAATACTGTAAACTGCAGGACGTGGTGGATGTTGGAGTGAGGACTGGCCGGGTTCTGCTCCAGATGTTCCTATAATATGTATGGGGGTTACCAATGATCTTGGGGGAATTTATCAATGGAATGACGTCCGCTTTCTGGTGTAGAAATGGCGCAATGTTGGCGCACGCCCTATTTGTGATAAAATGTGCAGCTTTTCTAGTCTCTCACTACTTTTGAACATTAGACGGGGTTAATTGTAAAGGGCCGGGGCCGCCATAGGTCTGACAGATTTACTAATTCTTACCCCAGAAAATGCTGCAGATTGTAGAGTAAATCTTCGCTTTCTTTCCTGACTCTGAGACAGACCAAAATGCGCCAAATTTATTCAGAGACCTGGACCTCTTAGAAATGTGGCCGCGCTTTACTCCGAGACACTTCGGTTTCAGACTGGTCTATGGCACGCTGGTCTACATAAATCTGCCCCCTCCTCTATTATATTACACCCAAGTTATGGAAGAATCCCGGAGAATAACGACACGAGAGACGGTGGTTTTTAGCAATAAGCAGAAGTGTCATAAAAAGAATGACTTTCTCTATTTTATTAAATGATGAGAGTTGTGGCTCTTAATTCAGGACCTGGGGAGTGTAAACTCCGGGTGACAGTCAATCTGACCGTCCAGCAATTGTCACAAAGGACAAGTCTCATTGTAAGGTCCTGAGGTAAGAGCCACAACCCAGTGATCCAGAGGAAGGCGAAGAAAACCCCCGGAGATCTGTCTCCAAGGGGGAAAATAATTCCTTCCTGACCCCATATGTGGCGATCGGAGATCACCCTGGATCAGATCAATCGTCTGCCTACTGCATCTGGACATAAAGCAGAGTCTGGTTATAACATCCAATACAATGTGACACGTCTACATTACAATGTAACGAAAGGAATCCTCTCCGACAGTTCACAATCAATTATTACCAGGACGCCTAACGCTAAGGAGAGGATCCCACCATTTCCTAAGGGTTCCACCAAATCTTAAGCCCTGCTCCTAGGAGCTTACAGTCTAAAAGAATGAACCCTCCAAATCTAAAAGGTGTTTTCCCACAAACAAAATGGTGTGATGTCTGATGGCTGGAGGTGCGAGCGCTAGGACCCCAGTGTTTACAGGAACGCAGGTCCCCGAGTCCCCTGTGTGAATGGAGCGATAGTTCACAGGAGTGACCACTGCTCCATTCACTGCCCAGAAAATGGACGAAGCTAAAACTGTATCCCAAGTCCAGTACGGACATTCAAAATGGAGACATAGCCCTGCTCCCTGTCCTCTCACTGCAGAGTACGCCTTCCCGGCTATACTAAGGTTAGGACAGACAATGGAGCAACTCGGAGGTCTCCGTCCGGTAGACAGTGAGTGGGGCGGTGGTCACGCATGTGCACGGACACTCCATTTACACAGGGGAAACAGACCTACTACGTTCTAGTGATCACTGGGGTCCCAGCGCTCGCACTTCCAGCCATCAGATATCTATCACCCGTCCTGTAGGATAAGTGATGAATGTTGATTATGGGAAACCACCTTTATTCTAACCTAATCTCTGTCTAGTGACGACGTCTTAATCTTCCCATGAGTTCTTGACTGTGTCTTATTCTTGAGATTGTGTCGTAGTCTTGAGATTGTGTCTTATTCTTGAGATTGTGTTTTATTCTTGAGATTGTGTCGTAGTCTTGAGATTGTGTCTTATTCTTGAGATTGTGTCTTATTCTTGAGATTGAGTCTTATTCTTGAGATTGTGTCTTATTCTTGAGATTGTGTCTTATTCTTGAGATTGTGTCTTATTCTTAAGATTGAGTCTTATTCTTGAGATTGTGTCTTATTCTTGAGATTGTGTCGTAGTCTTGAGTTTGTGTTTTATTCTTGAGATTGTGTCGTAGTCTTGAGATTGAGTCTTATTCTTGAGATTGTGTCTTATTCTTGAGATTGTGTCGTAGTCTTGAGATTGTGTCGTAGTCTTGAGATTGTGTCTTATTCTTGAGATTGAGTCTTATTCTTGAGATTGTGTCTTATTCTTGAGATTGTGTCTTAGTCTTGAGATTGTGTCTTATTCTTGAGATTGTGTCTTATTCTTAAGATTGAGTCTTATTCTTGAGATTGTGTCTTAGTCTTAAGATTGAGTCTTATTCTTGAGATTGTGTCTTATTCTTGAGATTGTGTCTTATTCTTGAGATTGTGTCTTAGTCTTGAGATTGTGTCTTATTCTTGAGATTGTGTCTTATTCTTAAGATTGAGTCTTATTCTTGAGATTGTGTCTTATTCTTAAGATTGAGTCTTATTCTTGAGATTGTGTCTTATTCTTGAGATTGTGTCTTATTCTTAAAATTGTGTCGTAGTCTTGAGATTGTGTCTTAGTCTTGAGATTGTGTCTTATTCTTGAGATTGAGTCTTATTCTTGAGATTGTGTTTTATTCTTGAGATTGTCTAGTAGTCTTGAGATTGAGTCTTATTCTTGAGATTGTGTCGTAGTCTTGAGATTGTGTCGTAGTCTTGAGATTGTGTCTTATTCTTGAGATTGAGTCTTATTCTTGAGATTGTGTCTTCTTCTTGAGATTGTGTCTTATTCTTGAGATTGTGTCTTATTCTTAAGATTGTGTCTTATTCTTAAGATTGAGTCTTATTCTTGAGATTGTGTCTTATTCTTGAGATTGTGTTTTATTCTTGAGATTGTGTCGTAGTCTAGAGATTGTGTCTTAGTCTTGAGATTGTGTCTTATTCTTGAGATTGAGTCTTATTCTTGAGATTGTGTTTTATTCTTGAGATTGTCTCGTAGTCTTGAGATTGAGTCTTATTCTTGAGATTGTGTCTTATTCTTGAGATTGTGTCGTAGTCTTGAGATTGTGTCGTAGTCTTGAGATTGTGTCTTAGTCTTGAGATTGTGTCTTAGTCTTGAGATTGTGTCTTATTCTTGAGATTGAGTCTTATTCTTGAGATTGTGTTTTATTCTTGAGATTGTCTCGTAGTCTTGAGATTGAGTCTTATTCTTGAGATTGTGTCTTATTCTTGAAATTGTGTCGTAGTCTTGAGATTGTGTCGTAGTCTTGAGATTGTGTCTTATTCTTGAGATTGAGTCTTATTCTTGAGATTGTGTCTTATTCTTGAGATTGTGTCTTATTCTTGAGATTGTGTCTTATTCTTGAGATTGTGTCTTATTCTTGAGAGTGTGTCTTATTCTTGAGATTGTGTCTTATTCTTGAGATTGTGTCTTATTCTTAAGATTGAGTCTTATTCTTGAGATTGTGTTGTAGTCTTGAGATTGTGTCTTAGTCTTGAGATTGTGTCTTATTCTTGAGATTGAGTCTTATTCTTGAGATTGTGTTTTATTCTTGAGATTGTCTCGTAGTCTTGAGATTGAGTCTTATTCTTGAGATTGTGTCTTATTCTTGAGATTGTGTCGTAGTCTTGAGATTGTGTCGTAGTTTTGAGATTGTGTCTTATTCTTGAGATTGTGTCTTATTCTTGAGATTGTGTCTTATTCTTGAGATTGTGTCTTATTCTTGAGATTGTGTCTTATTCTTGAGATTGTGTCTTATTCTTGAGATTGTGTCTTATTCTTAAGATTGAGTCTTATTCTTGAGAGTGTCTTATTCTTGAGATTGTGTCTTATTCTTGAGATTGTGTCGTAGTCTTGAGATTGTGTCTTAGTCTTGAGATTGTGTCTTATTCTTGAGATTGAGTCTTATTCTTGAGATTGTGTCTTATTCTTGAGATTGTTTCGTCGTTTTGAGATTGTGTCTTAGTCTTGAAATTGTGTCTTATTCTTGAGATTGTGTCGTAGTCTTGAGATTGTGTCTTAGTCTTGAGATTGTGTCTTATTCTTGAGATTGAGTCTTATTCTTGAGAGTGTGTCTTATTCTTGAGATTGTGTCTTATTCTTGAGATTGTGTCTTATTCTTAAGATTGAGTCTTATTCTTGAGATTGTGTTGTAGTCTTGAGATTGTGTCTTAGTCTTGAGATTGTGTCTTATTCTTGAGATTGAGTCTTATTCTTGAGATTGTGTTTTATTCTTGAGATTGTCTCGTAGTCTTGAGATTGAGTCTTATTCTTGAGATTGTGTCTTATTCTTGAGATTGTGTCGTAGTCTTGAGATTGTGTCGTAGTTTTGAGATTGTGTCTTATTCTTGAGATTGTGTCTTATTCTTGAGATTGTGTCTTATTCTTGAGATTGTGTCTTATTCTTGAGATTGTGTCTTATTCTTGAGATTGTGTCTTATTCTTAAGATTGAGTCTTATTCTTGAGAGTGTCTTATTCTTGAGATTGTGTCTTATTCTTGAGATTGTGTCGTAGTCTTGAGATTGTGTCTTAGTCTTGAGATTGTGTCTTATTCTTGAGATTGAGTCTTATTCTTGAGATTGTGTCTTATTCTTGAGATTGTTTCGTCGTTTTGAGATTGTGTCTTAGTCTTGAAATTGTGTCTTATTCTTGAGATTGTGTCGTAGTCTTGAGATTGTGTCTTAGTCTTGAGATTGTGTCTTATTCTTGAGATTGAGTCTTATTCTTGAGATTGTGTCATATTCTTGAGACTGTGTCGTAGTCTTGAGATTGTGTCTTAGTCTGGAGATTGTGTCTTAATCTTGAGATTGAGTCTTATTCTTGAGATTGTGTCTTAGTCTTGAGATTGTGTCTTAATCTTGAGATTGAGTCTTATTCTTGAGATTGTGTCTTATTCTTGAGATTGTGTCGTAGTCTTGAGATTGTGTCGTAGTCTTGAGATTGTGTCTTAGTCTTGAGATTGTGTTTTAGTCTTGAAATTGTGTCTTAGTCTTGAGATTGTGTCTTATTCTTGAGATTGAGTCTTATTCTTGAGATTGTGTTTTATTCTTGAGATTGTCTCGTAGTCTTGAGATTGAGTCTTATTCTTGAGATTGTGTCTTATTCTTGAAATTGTGTCGTAGTCTTGAGATTGTGTCGTAGTCTTGAGATTGTGTCTTATTCTTGAGATTGAGTCTTATTCTTGAGATTGTGTCTTATTCTTGAGATTGTGTCTTATTCTTGAGATTGTGTCTTATTCTTGAGATTGTGTCTTATTCTTGAGAGTGTGTCTTATTCTTGAGATTGTGTCTTATTCTTGAGATTGTGTCTTATTCTTAAGATTGAGTCTTATTCTTGAGATTGTGTTGTAGTCTTGAGATTGTGTCTTAGTCTTGAGATTGTGTCTTATTCTTGAGATTGAGTCTTATTCTTGAGATTGTGTTTTATTCTTGAGATTGTCTCGTAGTCTTGAGATTGAGTCTTATTCTTGAGATTGTGTCTTATTCTTGAGATTGTGTCGTAGTCTTGAGATTGTGTCGTAGTTTTGAGATTGTGTCTTATTCTTGAGATTGTGTCTTATTCTTGAGATTGTGTCTTATTCTTGAGATTGTGTCTTATTCTTGAGATTGTGTCTTATTCTTGAGATTGTGTCTTATTCTTGAGATTGTGTCTTATTCTTAAGATTGAGTCTTATTCTTGAGAGTGTCTTATTCTTGAGATTGTGTCTTATTCTTGAGATTGTGTCGTAGTCTTGAGATTGTGTCTTAGTCTTGAGATTGTGTCTTATTCTTGAGATTGAGTCTTATTCTTGAGATTGTGTCTTATTCTTGAGATTGTTTCGTCGTTTTGAGATTGTGTCTTAGTCTTGAAATTGTGTCTTATTCTTGAGATTGTGTCGTAGTCTTGAGATTGTGTCTTAGTCTTGAGATTGTGTCTTATTCTTGAGATTGAGTCTTATTCTTGAGAGTGTGTCTTATTCTTGAGATTGTGTCTTATTCTTGAGATTGTGTCTTATTCTTAAGATTGAGTCTTATTCTTGAGATTGTGTTGTAGTCTTGAGATTGTGTCTTAGTCTTGAGATTGTGTCTTATTCTTGAGATTGAGTCTTATTCTTGAGATTGTGTTTTATTCTTGAGATTGTCTCGTAGTCTTGAGATTGAGTCTTATTCTTGAGATTGTGTCTTATTCTTGAGATTGTGTCGTAGTCTTGAGATTGTGTCGTAGTTTTGAGATTGTGTCTTATTCTTGAGATTGTGTCTTATTCTTGAGATTGTGTCTTATTCTTGAGATTGTGTCTTATTCTTGAGATTGTGTCTTATTCTTGAGATTGTGTCTTATTCTTAAGATTGAGTCTTATTCTTGAGAGTGTCTTATTCTTGAGATTGTGTCTTATTCTTGAGATTGTGTCGTAGTCTTGAGATTGTGTCTTAGTCTTGAGATTGTGTCTTATTCTTGAGATTGAGTCTTATTCTTGAGATTGTGTCTTATTCTTGAGATTGTTTCGTCGTTTTGAGATTGTGTCTTAGTCTTGAAATTGTGTCTTATTCTTGAGATTGTGTCGTAGTCTTGAGATTGTGTCTTAGTCTTGAGATTGTGTCTTATTCTTGAGATTGAGTCTTATTCTTGAGATTGTGTCATATTCTTGAGACTGTGTCGTAGTCTTGAGATTGTGTCTTAGTCTGGAGATTGTGTCTTAATCTTGAGATTGAGTCTTATTCTTGAGATTGTGTCTTAGTCTTGAGATTGTGTCTTAATCTTGAGATTGAGTCTTATTCTTGAGATTGTGTCTTATTCTTGAGATTGTGTCGTAGTCTTGAGATTGTGTCGTAGTCTTGAGATTGTGTCTTAGTCTTGAGATTGTGTTTTAGTCTTGAAATTGTGTCTTAGTCTTGAGATTGTGTCTTAGTCTTGAGATTGTGTCTTAGTCTTGAGATTGTGTCTTATTCTTGAGATTGTGTCTTATTCTTGAGATTGTGTCGTAGTCTAGAGATTGTGTCTTAGTCTTGAGATTGTGTCTTATTCTTGAGATTGAGTCTTATTCTTGAGATTGTGTTTTATTCTTGAGATTGTCTCGTAGTCTTGAGATTGAGTCTTATTCTTGAAATTGTGTCTTATTCTTGAGATTGTGTCGTAGTCTTGAGATTGTGTCGTAGTCTTGAGATTGTGTCTTAGTCTTGAGATTGTGTCTTATTCTTGAGATTGAGTCTTATTCTTGAGATTGTGTTTTATTCTTGAGATTGTCTCGTAGTCTTGAGATTGAGTCTTATTCTTGAGATTGTGTCTTATTCTTGAGATTGTGTCGTAGTCTTGAGATTGTGTCGTAGTCTTGAGATTGTGTCTTATTCTTGAGATTGAGTCTTATTCTTGAGATTGTGTCTTATTCTTGAGATTGTGTCTTATTCTTGAGATTGTGTCTTATTCTTGAGATTGTGTCTTATTCTTGAGAGTGTGTCTTATTCTTGAGATTGTGTCTTATTCTTGAGATTGTGTCTTATTCTTAAGATTGAGTCTTATTCTTGAGATTGTGTTGTAGTCTTGAGATTGTGTCTTAGTCTTGAGATTGTGTCTTATTCTTGAGATTGAGTCTTATTCTTGAGATTGTGTTTTATTCTTGAGATTGTCTCGTAGTCTTGAGATTGAGTCTTATTCTTGAGATTGTGTCTTATTCTTGAGATTGTGTCGTAGTCTTGAGATTGTGTCGTAGTTTTGAGATTGTGTCTTATTCTTGAGATTGTGTCTTATTCTTGAGATTGTGTCTTATTCTTGAGATTGTGTCTTATTCTTGAGATTGTGTCTTATTCTTGAGATTGTGTCTTATTCTTAAGATTGAGTCTTATTCTTGAGAGTGTCTTATTCTTGAGATTGTGTCTTATTCTTGAGATTGTGTCGTAGTCTTGAGATTGTGTCTTAGTCTTGAGATTGTGTCTTATTCTTGAGATTGAGTCTTATTCTTGAGATTGTGTCTTATTCTTGAGATTGTTTCGTCGTTTTGAGATTGTGTCTTAGTCTTGAAATTGTGTCTTATTCTTGAGATTGTGTCGTAGTCTTGAGATTGTGTCTTAGTCTTGAGATTGTGTCTTATTCTTGAGATTGAGTCTTATTCTTGAGAGTGTGTCTTATTCTTGAGATTGTGTCTTATTCTTGAGATTGTGTCTTATTCTTAAGATTGAGTCTTATTCTTGAGATTGTGTTGTAGTCTTGAGATTGTGTCTTAGTCTTGAGATTGTGTCTTATTCTTGAGATTGAGTCTTATTCTTGAGATTGTGTCTTATTCTTGAGATTGTGTCGTAGTCTTGAGATTGTGTCGTAGTTTTGAGATTGTGTCTTATTCTTGAGATTGTGTCTTATTCTTGAGATTGTGTCTTATTCTTGAGATTGTGTCTTATTCTTGAGATTGTGTCTTATTCTTGAGATTGTGTCTTATTCTTGAGATTGTGTCTTATTCTTAAGATTGAGTCTTATTCTTGAGAGTGTCTTATTCTTGAGATTGTGTCTTATTCTTGAGATTGTGTCGTAGTCTTGAGATTGTGTCTTAGTCTTGAGATTGTGTCTTATTCTTGAGATTGAGTCTTATTCTTGAGATTGTGTCTTATTCTTGAGATTGTTTCGTCGTTTTGAGATTGTGTCTTAGTCTTGAAATTGTGTCTTATTCTTGAGATTGTGTCGTAGTCTTGAGATTGTGTCTTAGTCTTGAGATTGTGTCTTATTCTTGAGATTGAGTCTTATTCTTGAGAGTGTGTCTTATTCTTGAGATTGTGTCTTATTCTTGAGATTGTGTCTTATTCTTAAGATTGAGTCTTATTCTTGAGATTGTGTTGTAGTCTTGAGATTGTGTCTTAGTCTTGAGATTGTGTCTTATTCTTGAGATTGAGTCTTATTCTTGAGATTGTGTTTTATTCTTGAGATTGTCTCGTAGTCTTGAGATTGAGTCTTATTCTTGAGATTGTGTCTTATTCTTGAGATTGTGTCGTAGTCTTGAGATTGTGTCGTAGTTTTGAGATTGTGTCTTATTCTTGAGATTGTGTCTTATTCTTGAGATTGTGTCTTATTCTTGAGATTGTGTCTTATTCTTGAGATTGTGTCTTATTCTTGAGATTGTGTCTTATTCTTAAGATTGAGTCTTATTCTTGAGAGTGTCTTATTCTTGAGATTGTGTCTTATTCTTGAGATTGTGTCGTAGTCTTGAGATTGTGTCTTAGTCTTGAGATTGTGTCTTATTCTTGAGATTGAGTCTTATTCTTGAGATTGTGTCTTATTCTTGAGATTGTTTCGTCGTTTTGAGATTGTGTCTTAGTCTTGAAATTGTGTCTTATTCTTGAGATTGTGTCGTAGTCTTGAGATTGTGTCTTAGTCTTGAGATTGTGTCTTATTCTTGAGATTGAGTCTTATTCTTGAGATTGTGTCATATTCTTGAGACTGTGTCGTAGTCTTGAGATTGTGTCTTAGTCTGGAGATTGTGTCTTAATCTTGAGATTGAGTCTTATTCTTGAGATTGTGTCTTAGTCTTGAGATTGTGTCTTAATCTTGAGATTGAGTCTTATTCTTGAGATTGTGTCTTATTCTTGAGATTGTGTCGTAGTCTTGAGATTGTGTCGTAGTCTTGAGATTGTGTCTTAGTCTTGAGATTGTGTTTTAGTCTTGAAATTGTGTCTTAGTCTTGAGATTGTGTCTTAGTCTTGAGATTGTGTCTTAGTCTTGAGATTGTGTCTTATTCTTGAGATTGTGTCTTATTCTTGAGATTGTGTCGTAGTCTAGAGATTGTGTCTTAGTCTTGAGATTGTGTCTTATTCTTGAGATTGAGTCTTATTCTTGAGATTGTGTTTTATTCTTGAGATTGTCTCGTAGTCTTGAGATTGAGTCTTATTCTTGAAATTGTGTCTTATTCTTGAGATTGTGTCGTAGTCTTGAGATTGTGTCGTAGTCTTGAGATTGTGTCTTAGTCTTGAGATTGTGTCTTATTCTTGAGATTGAGTCTTATTCTTGAGATTGTGTTTTATTCTTGAGATTGTCTCGTAGTCTTGAGATTGAGTCTTATTCTTGAGATTGTGTCTTATTCTTGAGATTGTGTCGTAGTCTTGAGATTGTGTCGTAGTCTTGAGATTGTGTCTTATTCTTGAGATTGAGTCTTATTCTTGAGATTGTGTCTTATTCTTGAGATTGTGTCTTATTCTTGAGATTGTGTCTTATTCTTGAGATTGTGTCTTATTCTTGAGAGTGTGTCTTATTCTTGAGATTGTGTCTTATTCTTGAGATTGTGTCTTATTCTTAAGATTGAGTCTTATTCTTGAGATTGTGTTGTAGTCTTGAGATTGTGTCTTAGTCTTGAGATTGTGTCTTATTCTTGAGATTGAGTCTTATTCTTGAGATTGTGTTTTATTCTTGAGATTGTCTCGTAGTCTTGAGATTGAGTCTTATTCTTGAGATTGTGTCTTATTCTTGAGATTGTGTCGTAGTCTTGAGATTGTGTCGTAGTTTTGAGATTGTGTCTTATTCTTGAGATTGTGTCTTATTCTTGAGATTGTGTCTTATTCTTGAGATTGTGTCTTATTCTTGAGATTGTGTCTTATTCTTGAGATTGTGTCTTATTCTTAAGATTGAGTCTTATTCTTGAGAGTGTCTTATTCTTGAGATTGTGTCTTATTCTTGAGATTGTGTCGTAGTCTTGAGATTGTGTCTTAGTCTTGAGATTGTGTCTTATTCTTGAGATTGAGTCTTATTCTTGAGATTGTGTCTTATTCTTGAGATTGTTTCGTCGTTTTGAGATTGTGTCTTAGTCTTGAAATTGTGTCTTATTCTTGAGATTGTGTCGTAGTCTTGAGATTGTGTCTTAGTCTTGAGATTGTGTCTTATTCTTGAGATTGAGTCTTATTCTTGAGAGTGTGTCTTATTCTTGAGATTGTGTCTTATTCTTGAGATTGTGTCTTATTCTTAAGATTGAGTCTTATTCTTGAGATTGTGTTGTAGTCTTGAGATTGTGTCTTAGTCTTGAGATTGTGTCTTATTCTTGAGATTGAGTCTTATTCTTGAGATTGTGTTTTATTCTTGAGATTGTCTCGTAGTCTTGAGATTGAGTCTTATTCTTGAGATTGTGTCTTATTCTTGAGATTGTGTCTTATTCTTGAGATTGTGTCTTATTCTTGAGATTGTGTCTTATTCTTAAGATTGAGTCTTATTCTTGAGAGTGTCTTATTCTTGAGATTGTGTCTTATTCTTGAGATTGTGTCGTAGTCTTGAGATTGTGTCTTAGTCTTGAGATTGTGTCTTATTCTTGAGATTGAGTCTTATTCTTGAGATTGTGTCTTATTCTTGAGATTGTTTCGTCGTTTTGAGATTGTGTCTTAGTCTTGAAATTGTGTCTTATTCTTGAGATTGTGTCGTAGTCTTGAGATTGTGTCTTAGTCTTGAGATTGTGTCTTATTCTTGAGATTGTTGAGTCTTATTCTTGAGATTGTGTCATATTCTTGAGACTGTGTCGTAGTCTTGAGATTGTGTCTTAGTCTTGAGATTGTGTCTTAATCTTGAGATTGAGTCTTATTCTTGAGATTGTGTCTTAGTCTTGAGATTGTGTCTTAATCTTGAGATTGAGTCTTATTCTTGAGATTGTGTCTTATTCTTGAGATTGTGTCGTAGTCTTGAGATTGTGTCGTAGTCTTGAGATTGTGTCTTAGTCTTGAGATTGTGTTTTAGTCTTGAAATTGTGTCTTAGTCTTGAGATTGTGTCTTAGTCTTGAGATTGTGTCTTAGTCTTGAGATTGTGTCTTAGTCTTGAGATTGTGTCTTAGTCTTGAGATTGTGTCTTATTCTTGAGAATGTGTCTTATTCTTGAGATTGAGTCTTATTCTTGAGATTGAGTCGTAGTCTTGAGATTGTGTCTTATTCTTGAGATTGTGTCTTATTCTTGAGATTGTGTCTTAGTCTTGAGATTGTGTCTTATTCTTGAGATTGTGTCGTAGTCTTGAGATTGTGTCTTATTCTTGAGATTGAGTCTTATTCTTGAGATTGTGTCTTATTCTTGAGATTGTGTCTTAGTCTTGAGATTGTGTCTTATTCTTGAGATTGTGTCTTATTCTTAAGATTGAGTCTTATTCTTGAGATTGTGTCTTAGTCTTAAGATTGAGTCTTATTCTTGAGATTGTGTCTTATTCTTGAGATTGTGTCTTATTCTTGAGATTGTGTCTTAGTCTTGAGATTGTTTCTTATTCTTGAGATTGTGTCTTATTCTTAAGATTGAGTCTTATTCTTGAGATTGTGTCTTATTCTTAAGATTGAGTCTTATTCTTGAGATTGTGTCTTATTCTTGAGATTGTGTCTTATTCTTAAAATTGTGTCGTAGTCTTGAGATTGTGTCTTAGTCTTGAGATTGTGTCTTATTCTTGAGATTGAGTCTTATTCTTGAGATTGTGTTTTATTCTTTAGATCGTCTAGTAGTCTTGAGATTGAGTCTTATTCTTGAGATTGTGTCATAGTCTTGAGATTGTGTCGTAGTCTTGAGATTGTGTCTTATTCTTGAGATTGAGTCTTATTCTTGAGATTGTGTCTTCTTCTTAAGATTGAGTCTTAGTCTTGAGATTGTGTCTTATTCTTGAGATTGAGTCTTATTCTTGAGATTGTGTCTTATTCTTGAGATTGTGTCGTAGTCTTGAGATTGTGTCGTAGTCTTGAGATTGTGTCTTAGTCTTGAGATTGTGTCTTATTCTTGAGATTGAGTCTTATTCTTGAGATTGTGTTTTATTCTTGAGATTGTCTCGTAGTCTTGAGATTGAGTCTTATTCTTGAGATTGTGTCTTATTCTTGAGATTGTGTCGTAGTCTTGAGATTGTGTCGTAGTCTTGAGATTGTGTCTTATTCTTGAGATTGAGTCTTATTCTTGAGATTGTGTCTTATTCTTGAGATTGTGTCTTATTCTTGAGATTGTGTCTTATTCTTGAGATTGTGTCTTATTCTTGAGAGTGTGTCTTATTCTTGAGATTGTGTCTTATTCTTGAGATTGTGTCTTATTCTTAAGATTGAGTCTTATTCTTGAGATTGTGTCGTAGTCTTGAGATTGTGTCTTATTCTTGAGATTGTGTCTTATTCTTGAGATTGTGTCTTATTCTTGAGATTGTGTCTTATTCTTGAGATTGTGTCTTATTCTTGAGATTGTGTCTTATTCTTAAGATTGAGTCTTATTCTTGAGAGTGTCTTATTCTTGAGATTGTGTCTTATTCTTGAGATTGTGTCGTAGTCTTGAGATTGTGTCTTAGTCTTGAGATTGTGTCTTATTCTTGAGATTGAGTCTTATTCTTGAGATTGTGTCTTATTCTTGAGATTGTTTCGTCGTTTTGAGATTGTGTCTTAGTCTTGAAATTGTGTCTTATTCTTGAGATTGTGTCGTAGTCTTGAGATTGTGTCTTAGTCTTGAGATTGTGTCTTATTCTTGAGATTGAGTCTTATTCTTGAGATTGTGTCATATTCTTGAGACTGTGTCGTAGTCTTGAGATTGTGTCTTAGTCTTGAGATTGTGTCCTTAATCTTGAGATTGAGTCTTATTCTTGAGATTGTGTCTTAGTCTTGAGATTGTGTCTTAATCTTGAGATTGAGTCTTATTCTTGAGATTGTGTCTTATTCTTGAGATTGTGTCGTAGTCTTGAGATTGTGTCGTAGTCTTGAGATTGTGTCTTAGTCTTGAGATTGTGTTTTAGTCTTGAAATTGTGTCTTAGTCTTGAGATTGTGTCTTAGTCTTGAGATTGTGTCTTAGTCTTGAGATTGTGTCTTAGTCTTGAGATTGTGTCTTATTCTTGAGATTGTGTCTTATTCTTGAGATTGAGTCTTATTCTTGAGATTGTGTCTTATTCTTGAGATTGTGTCGTAGTCTTGAGATTGTGTATTAGTCTTATGATTGTGTCTTAGTCTTAAGATTGTGTCTTATTCTTGAGATTGTGTCTTAGTCTTGAGATTGTGTCTTATTCTTGAGATTGTGTCTTATTCTTAAGATTGAGTCTTATTCTTGAGATTGTATCTTATTCTTGAGATTGTGTCTTATTCTTGAGATTGTGTCGTAGTCTTGAGATTGTGTCTTATTCTTGAGATTGAGTCTTATTCTTGAGATTGTGTTTTATTCTTGAGATTGTGTCGTAGTCTTGAGATTGTGTCGTAGTCTTGAGATTGTGTCTTATTCTTGAGATTGAGTCTTATTCTTGAGATTGTGTCTTATTCTTGAGATTGTGTCTTAGTCTTGAGATTGTGTCTTATTCTTGAGATTGTGTTTTATTCTTAAGATTGTGTCTTATTCTTAAGATTGAGTCTTATTCTTGAGATTGTGTCTTATTCTTGAGATTGTGTCCTTATTCTTGAGATTGTGTCGTAGTCTTGAGATTGTGTCTTAGTCTTGAGATTGTGTCCTTATTCTTGAGATTGAGTCTTATTCTTGAGATTGTGTTTTATTCTTGAGATTGTCTCGTAGTCTTGAGATTGAGTCTTATTCTTGAGATTGTGTCTTATTCTTGAGATTGTGTCCGTAGTCTTGAGATTGTGTCGTCTTGAGATTGTGTCTTAGTCTTGAGATTGTGTCTTATTCTTGAGATTGAGTATTATTCTTGAGATTGTGTTTTATTCTTGAGATTGTCTCGTAGTCTTGAGATTGAGTCTTATTCTTGAGATTGTGTCTTATTCTTGAGATTGTGTCGTAGTCTTGAGATTGTGTCGTAGTCTTGAGATTGTGTCTCATTCTTGAGATTGAGTCTTATTCTTGAGATTGTGTCTTATTCTTGAGATTGTGTCTTATTCTTGAGATTGTCTCTTAGTCTTGAGATTGTGTCTTATTCTTGAGATTGTGTCTTATTCTTGAGATTGAGTCTTATTCTTGAGATTGTGTCTAATTCTTAAGATTGAGTCTTATTCTTGAGATTGTGTCGTAGTCTTGTGATTGTGTCTTAGTCTTGAGATTGTGTCTTATTCTTGAGATTGAATCTTATTCTTGAGATTGTGTTTTATTCTTGAGATTGTCTCGTAATCTTGAGATTGAGTCTTATTCTTGAGATTGTGTCTTATTCTTGAGATTGTGTCATAGTCTTGAGATTGTGTCGTAGTCTTGAGAATGTGTCTTATTCTTGAGATTGAGTCTTAGTCTTGAGATTGTGTCTTATTCTTGAGATTGAGTATTATTCTTGAGATTGTGTTTTATTCTTGAGATTGTCTCGTAGTCTTGAGATTGAGTCTTATTCTTGAGATTGTGTCTTATTCTTGAGATTGTGTCGTAGTCTTGAGATTGTGTCGTAGTCTTGAGATTGTGTCTCATTCTTGAGATTGAGTCTTATTCTTGAGATTGTGTCTTATTCTTGAGATTGTGTCTTATTCTTGAAATTGTCTCTTAGTCTTGAGATTGTGTCTTATTCTTGAGATTGTGTCTTATTCTTGAGATTGAGTCTTATTCTTGAGATTGTGTTTTATTCTTGAGATTGTCTCGTAATCTTGAGATTGAGTCTTATTCTTGAGATTGTGTCTTATTCTTGAGATTGTGTCAAAGTCTTGAGATTGTGTCGTAGTCTTGAGAATGTGTCTTATTCTTGAGATTGAGTCTTATTCTTGAGATTGTGTCTTATTCTTGAGATTGTGTTGTAGTCTTGAGATTGTGTCTTAGTCTTGAGATTGTGTCTTATTCTTGAGATTGTGTCTTATTCTTGAGATTGAGTCTTATTCTTGAGATTGTGTCTTATTCTTGAGATTGTGTCGTAGTCTTGAGATTGTGTATTAGTCTTATGATTGTGTCTTAGTCTTAAGATTGTGTCTTATTCTTGAGATTGTGTCTTAGTCTTGAGATTGTGTCTTATTCTTGAGATTGTGTCTTATTCTTAAGATTGAGTCTTATTCTTGAGATTGTATCTTATTCTTGAGATTGTGTCTTATTCTTGAGATTGTGTCG